>NW_011486109.1:3946-4740 GCF_000754665.1 Bison bison bison | reverse complement strand
AGACAGCTTGGATCTGTACCAATCACTGCAGTTTACTCGCTTTGATTTGATCGATCCTGGGTCACAGGCCCCCTGGAAATTGGCCCTATGGTTTTGTTTTTTCCTGTCGAGCCGTGGGGCTTGTGGGATCTCTGTTCCCAAGGATTGAATTTGCGCCTCTGCAGTGAAAGCCCAGAGTGTTAAGCACAGGACCGCCAGGGAGTTCCCTGGCCCTGTATCACCTTCTTCTTCACAACAGGCTAGACCTCTGACCCGAAAGTCTCCGCCAGGGGCAAACTGAAACTTTTGACACATCCACTTGCTTCAAAGACAGCCCACATGGGTGGATATTTTTAGCCATTTGAAGCCTGCCTGTTTTAAATTCTTCCTGAAGTTGTAACCAGCATCTGCTAGCCACAAGCAGGATTAACTTGTAGCTATAAAAACCCCACCCACGTACCCCCTCAACAGGCTGCTGCCCTTAGGAAACTCCCCTCTGTGCTGCTAAGCACATCACCTAGATCCTCAAGTCCCTTCTCCAGTCTCTTCTCTCCTGTGAGTCCCCTTGTCCCCGGTCCCTCTCCTCCTGGGCGGTGGCCCCCACGCAGTGACCTCTGGAGGGTCCCTTGCAGTGAGGGACTTATTCCACAAGCAAACCGGTCAGCCACGGACCTACTGAAGCTCTTTGTCCTACTGCCACCTAGTGGTTATATCTTTTTCCTTGATCAGTTCTGGAATTCCTGGCTCCCCTCGCCCATAGGGTTGGGGGAGGAGACATTCCCAAGATAATTCTTTTTTTTTTTTTTTTTTTACGC
>NW_011486109.1:0-1685 GCF_000754665.1 Bison bison bison | reverse complement strand
CACCAGCTGTTGTCCTGCTTTGCCATGGATAAATTCTTTGCCATGGATAAATTCTTTGCCATGGATTCCTTCTTCAAGGTCTGTCTGCCTCCAGGAAACCATCCCCAACATGTCCAGGTGGCCTGGGAGCTGTCCCCTGAAGTCCCCAATGATTTGTGCTTGCAAGACTTTCGATCTTCACTGTGTCACATGGAAACTTTAGTTGCAGCATGGGAAGTCTCCTAGTCTGGGACTGTGGCATGCAGGATCTAGTTCCCTGACCAGGGATGGAACCTGGGCCCCTGCACTGGGTGCACAACTCTTAGCCACTGGACCACCAGGGAAGTTCCTGATCCTTGTTCTTTTTACCCAAGGTGATCAGGTAAAACTGGAAGCTCCCACTGGTCCCAGCAATGACTTGCTCAGTGGGCACTGGTTGGGAGACAAAGAAACTGAGGCTGTGGCTTGAGATTCTGAAATGGGAGATTACAGCAATGCTGTTGATGACCTTGGGGCTACAGAGTGGAAACTCCCCACAGACGAAATGATGAAATGAGCAGTCAGTTCATTGCTGACCTTCAGGGGTTTGTGTTTATGAGCAACCAAGAGACTAACCAGTGTACTCAATTAAAAGGACAGGGCCCAGACAAGACCCTTTATTAGGGAGCAGACAAGGGAACTCCCAGTGGTTAGGACTTGGCACTTTCACTGCTGTGGCCTGGGTCCGTTCCGTTTGGGGAAGTAAGCAGCTTGGGGGAAAAAAAAAAAAAACAGATGACACAGCAAGAAACTCTACAGAGGTCACCTGCTTAATCCTCAGGAACCCCCACCCATGGTCCTGCCTCTTATGTCCAACTTGATGATGGTGCTGCTGGCCCGACCAATGACCTCTGTCCCCAGAGTCCTCAAGCCACCAGATGTCGTGTGCATTCACTGCGTGTGAACAGTTAGGTTCTTGGCTTCCTTTGTACTTGGATGTGTGACATGTTTACTAAACCTTTTCCTGAGAAATAAAAAGCGGCTGATATTATAATCTAATTTTATTCCACTGACTCCTTCACTTAAGTAATTTACTGCTCTGCTTTTAGCTTGACATTTAAATGGCGATATTATTTATAGCCTTTATCCCATTTCATATGCAGATTCATACATTTTATTAGAGAAATGGTAATGTATTTGATGAAGCATGTGCTCCAGACAGAGTAGGGCATGGCAACCCACTCCAGTATTTTAGCCTGGAGAATCCCATGGACAGAGGAGCCTGGCAGGCTGCAGTCCACAGGGTCACACAGAATCGGAAATGACTGGAGCGACTTAGCACACACACACACACACGCTGCTCCAGACACACACAGTACACAGTATAAGCACCACATTACCAGTCTAGAATCTGCAACATTTTGCATTTTAAACTCTGGCAGCTCAGTGGTTAGGACTTGGCACTCTCACCACCCAGGACTGGGGTTCCAACCCTGGTCCTGGAACTAAGAACCGGCAAGCTGGTGGAGAGCAGCCAAAACAAAAACAAAAACGGCATCTGAGGTCCCAAGGGTTTTTAAAAAAGTTTGAAAACCCAGTATATCTAGAATCTGACTCCCTCTTGATGTCGCCACTTCTGCCACTGCTAAGTCGCTTCGGTCGTGTCCAACTCTGTGCAACCCCATAGATGGCAGCCCACCAGGCTCCCCCGTCCCTGGGATTCTCCA
>NW_011486108.1:4800-5702 GCF_000754665.1 Bison bison bison | reverse complement strand
GATATTTGGCAAAACTAATACAATTATGTAAAGTTTAAAAATAAAATAAAATTAAAAAAAAAAAAAGAGTTCACCTGCCAAAGGAGATGCAGGAGATGTGGGTTTGAGCCCTAGATTGGGAAGATCCCCTGGAGGAGGGCATGGGAACCCACTCCAGTATTCTTGCCTGGACAATCCCAAGGACAGAGGAGCCTGGCGGGCTACAATCCATAAGGTCGCAAAGAGTTGGACATGACTGAAGTGACTTAGCACACTCTCACAGAATGATTTCAAATGGCAGGAACTGTGTCTATATATATCTAATAGACGGTACCCAGGGTAGAAAGAAGTGAGAACAATGAATTTACAGAATAACAAAAGATCAAATTTTGATATTTTATATAAAATAAATTCTATGAATATAAACATGTTACTTTAAATTTTTTGAAATTTATTTTACTAATATATTTAAATAAGAATAGAAACTCTTGAAATACTTAGAAAGATAAATATGTATATTTTTGTCAATATATTTTCACATTATTAATATCATCAGTCTGTAAGTTTATACAAATTGTTAGCAAAATGCTTAAAACTGACAGTAAATAAATGTGCTTGTTAACTTACTTTTTATATTCCAGAGAACCAAGAGCTGACCATTTAACATGAATAGGATCAATGAGAGTGTCCCCCCGCAAGAGTTCATCCTCTTAGGTTTCTCAGATCGACCATGGCTGGAGCTTCCACTCTTTGTGGTGTTCCTGATTTCCTATATCTTGACCATCCTGGGCAATCTAGCAATAATTATTGTGTCCCGTCTGGATTCCAAGCTCCATACCCCCATGTATTTTTTTCTTACCAATCTCTCACTCTTGGACCTTTGCTACACCACAAGTATAGTTCCACAAATGCTGGTAAACATA
>NW_011486108.1:0-445 GCF_000754665.1 Bison bison bison | reverse complement strand
CATTGGAAGGACTGATGCTGAAGCTGAAACTCCAACTTTGGCCACCTAATGCAAAGAGCTGACTCATTGGAAATGACCCCGATGCTGGGAGAGATTGAGGGCAGGAGAAGAAGGGGACAACAGAGGATGAGATGGTTGGATGGTATCACCAACTCAATGGACATGAATTTGAGCAAACTCCAGGAGATAGTGAAGGACAAGGAAGCCTGGGGTGCTGTAGTCCATGGCGTTGCAAAGAGTCAGACTCGACTGAGTGTCTGAACAATAACAACAACTGTTAAGGATATAAAATTATATATTTTGTATGAAAAACCCATCCAACTATCTTTTTTTGTTTGTATTTGATTTTATCCAGACGAGAACCCTGAATGGAATTGTGTGTGCTTAGTTGCTCAGTTGTGTCTGACTCTTTGCCACCCCATAGATGTAGCCTGCCAGGCTCCTT
>NW_011486107.1:4876-5443 GCF_000754665.1 Bison bison bison | reverse complement strand
CATCGTGTCTACAAAACATCCTGATGCCAGTCTTGTCAAGCCTCCATTTGAAAGATTTCTGAAGAAATCAGATTTCCATTTAGTGTGCATTTCTATGATGTAAGATCAATTTTTGTTATGTGGTAGCTGTTATTGTATATATTTCGCTGTAGCTGTTGGATCTTACCCTTGACTGAATAAATACAGAACGCCCAGAGTTTTCCACAGTGCATCCAGACCTGTGGCTCCCTTACTGCTGGGCGACACTGGAACAAGTTATGTAGTGCCTCTGCGCCTCATTCCTCTTTTAACCACATGCAAACACTAGCTTCGATTAAATTTAACTACTTCGTGGGGCAATGTAGACCACTGACCATGTTAAGACATGAGAAATTGTCAGGACAGTACGTGCCATGTGGTATGTTCCAAGTCAATTCTAACTGTTGTCATTACTGTTGTTAATATTATTGCTCTTCCACATTTCCTGGAGATTGTTCCAGAGACACAATGTGAAGACCACCTTTGACACACTGCATGGACCTTGCACTATCATTTCAGGCCTTTCAGGGCCTCAAGATTGGAGTGTAT
>NW_011486107.1:0-553 GCF_000754665.1 Bison bison bison | reverse complement strand
GAACAAACACTGCAGCCAAATAATCACACCAGCGAAATGCAGATCTTGCCCACCGAGTTTAAGGTGTGGTAAATTAGCAGGCTTTTCTGGAAGCTCTGAAAATATGAAGCCGTGAGTAAAAGTCTAGACCTAGGGTGCATCTCCCTATCCAGCCAGGAGGAACGCCATGCCCGTAGGTAGGAGCCACATATCCAAAGGTCCCGTTTGGAGCAAGCCAGCGTGACTAGAGATATCCAGTCCCAATCAGTGCCTGGCCAGGCAAAGGGAGGACCTGAACTGGGGTTGGAAAATTCAGGAATGATTACCTTGCATATTTCCTGAGGCAAAAGTCCCAATTGTTTCCAATCATTATAATTAAGTTGTTGTATTTCCATTCAAATTGTGAAATTATTTGTTCTAGCTCTGTGAAGAATACTGTTGGTAGCTTGATAGGGATTGCATTGAATCTATAAATTGCTTTGGGTAGTATACTCATTTTCACTATATTGATTCTTCCAATCCATGAACATGGTTAAATTTCGCCATCTATTAGTGTCCTCTTTGATTTCTTTCA
>NW_011486106.1:2933-3682 GCF_000754665.1 Bison bison bison | reverse complement strand
GTCTCAGTAGAAGCCCTACGTTCCATCTTGAAGTTTAAAACGATAATTGGCAACCTTGATGTTAGCACAAAGGTTCCCCAACACCCTGGTCTCACTCGAGGGGAACACCAAGGTTCGGTGCACCGCTTGTTCTGAGCCCCTTATCCCCTCCTGATCGCGACGGGAGGGTCGATTACCCTGCTTTGTCTGGAAGGGGTTCCGGACCTTCCCGGCGCACCTCAGGATGAGGCCGGTCTCACGAGGAAATTCGAGACGTAGCCTTGTGGTTGGTGCCACATGCCGAAAGACCCCGATTTCCCTGTCTGCTCTTGATAAGAACCCAACGCTAGGACACCTCTTCGAAGGCAATCCTGTGGACGAAGGCACAAAACGAAGGGGTCTGACACCCTCCTGCATCGTTGGAAAAGCCCGCAAGTTCCACATACAGATCGACAAGTGGCCTGTCACCCCGTGAACAACTCGAGAGGCAAGAGGAGTTAAATTCCTCCACACAAGACGAGGCCTGACTCTCCTGTCCCAACTCTGCATGGACACTGAGATCCGATTCAGAAATGGAGAGGAACCATGAGGTTCCTGCCTCAACTCGAGATAAGGCCCTCTTCTACTGCACCAAACCCAGTGGAGTTCGGAGCGGCCCCTCCCAACTGCACAGTATCCCTGACTTCTCAGAGGCACCCTGAAAAGCTCCCTGAGGTCACGGGCATAAGTCGACGGAACCCAGGGTTTCCTGCCGTAACCTGAGAAAAACC
>NW_011486106.1:2095-2833 GCF_000754665.1 Bison bison bison | reverse complement strand
ATTTTGCACTGCAGTTACTAGAGAGCAATCGCCAGCTCTCCCTCGCAAATCGAATTGAAGATTGGACTTCCCTGGGCCAATACAATTGGAAGCCTGAATTCGACATCGTAACTCGAGAATCCCGCCGAAACTCGAGAAAATCCACGTGGTTCCCCCATCAGCGCTAGATGAGGCCCTTGCCCGCTACAGCGACTCAAGAGAAGTCCCACGTTCTGTCTTGAAGTGCGAAACGGTACTTGGCACCCTTGATGCAATCTCAAAATTCCCCGACATACCGGTCTCACTCGAAAGGAACACCGAGGTTCCCGGAACCACTTCATTTGAGCTCCTTCTCCCCTCGTGATCGCGACAGGAGTGTCGATTCCCCTGCTATGTCTGGAAGGGGTTCCCGACCTTTCCAGCGCGCCTAAGGATGAGGCAGGTCTCACGAGGAAATTCGAGACATAGCCTCGTGGGTGGTGCCACAAGCCGAAAGACCCCGATTTCCCGGTCTGCTCTTGATAAGAACGTGATGCCCTGACACCTTTACGAAGGAAAACCTGTGGATGAAAGCACAACACGAAGGGGCACTGACACCCCCGTGCATCGTCCAGAAAAACCCGCAGGTTACAAACACAGTTCAACAAGTGGTCTGTCACCCCGTGAACAACTCGACAGGCAAGTGGAGTTCCATTCCTCCACACAAGGCGAGACCTGATTTTCTGTACCAACTCTGCAGGGAAACTGCGATCCGAGTCA
>NW_011486106.1:1211-1941 GCF_000754665.1 Bison bison bison | reverse complement strand
CGAGAGGCTCCCTGAGCTCCCCGTCGTACCTCGTGAGAAAACTCATACTTGCGCTCCAACTCGAGAAAACCCACAAGACGCCCCCGTCATTGCGAGCTGAGGGCCTTCTTTCCTGTATGGCCTGGAGAGCAATCCCGAGTCCTCTCTCCAACTCCACAGGAGGCTTGACTCCCTGGAGGCCACTCAGTGGGCTCCAAGAGATACCTATCGCGACCCAGGAGGATATCAGAATCCTTTGCTTCCCCTCGAGCCGAGGCCTGACTCACTGGGTGAGTCTGGAATGCGTCCCCGTGATCCCTATCGCCCCTGGAGAGGAACATTAGGTCCTGGACACAAGCCTAGATGAGGTCTATTTTGACCTGCCGTGACTCGAGAGCAATTCCCACCCAGCTCTCCCTGGCAACTCGAATGGAAGAATGGACTTCCCTGGGCCAACAGAAGAGGAAGCCTGAATTCCCCGTCGTAAGTCAACAATCCCATCGCAACTCGAAAAAAACCACGTGGTTTCCCCTTCATCACAAGATGAGGCCCTTGCCCGCCACAGCGTCTCAAGAGAAGTCCCACGCTTCATCTTGAAGTTTGAAACAGCATTTGGCAAGCTTCGTGAGACCCCAAAAGTTCCCTGACATACCGGTCTCACTCAAGGGGAACACCGAGTTTCCCGGCACCACTTCATCTGAGCCCCTTCTCCCCTCCTGATCGCGACAGTAGGGTCGATTAACCTGCTTTG
>NW_011486106.1:0-1111 GCF_000754665.1 Bison bison bison | reverse complement strand
GACAAGTGGCCTGTCACTCCTTGAACAACTCGTGAGGCAAGCGGAGTTCCATTCCTCCACACAAGACGAGGCCTGACTCTCCTGTCCCAACTCTGCAGGGACCCTGCGATCTGAGTCAGAAATGGAGAGGAACCCTGAGGTTCCTTCCTGATCTCGAGATTAGGCCCTCTTCCATTGCAGCAAACCCAGTGGAGTCCCGAGAGGCCTCTCCCAGCTCCATAGTATCCCTGACTTCTCAGAGGCACCCTGAGAAGCTACCTGAGGTCACAGGCACAAGTCGAGGGAACCCAGGGTTTCCTGCCGCAACCCGAGAAAGACCTCGAGCGTCCTTTTTCATTGCGTTGAGCCCTGATTCCACTACCATGACTCGAGAGCAATGACGTGCGCCCCCTCGCCACTCGTATGGAGACTTGACTTCCCTGACACCACACGAGAGGCTCCCTGAGCTCCCGGTCGTACCTTGTGAGAAACCCCACACTGGCACCGCAGCTCCAGAAAAACCACGAGACTCCCCCGACATCGCGAGATGAGGGCCTTCTTTTCCTGCATGGCCTGGAGAGCAATCCCGCGTGCTCTCTCCAAACTCCACAAGAGAGGAGCCAAGATTGCTGAGGAGTAGGACGGGGAGAACTCTTTCCCCCCCAAACAATTTCATCAAAAGAGCATTTAAACGTCGAGTAAATTCCACAATACAACTTATGAATGCTGCCAGAGGACATCAGGCACCCAGAAAAGAACCCAACTCTTGGAAAGTAGGTAGGAAAAAGTATAAAAGACAAAAAAAGAGACAAAAGAGGGAGGGAGGGATTTCCGTCCCGGGAAGATAGTCTTAAAAAGAGAAAAGTTTCCAAACACCAGGAAAGCTTTTCACTGCCAAATCTTTGCCAAGCTTTGGAAGCACAAAGGGCAACATAAGGGGGATAAAAATAAATAAACAATTAAAACTCGCAGATTGCAAGCCCTACGGTAACTCCCCCAGCCGCGAAGCAGTGCAGACGCCTGCTCACACCATTAGCAAGCAGGGGCTGGGCAGGGAGGCGCGGCGTGGGCTGCATCGCTTAGAGTAAGAATCTGGCCTGAATACCCTGAGCGCTATCTGAACGAAATAACT
>NW_011486105.1:5106-5917 GCF_000754665.1 Bison bison bison | reverse complement strand
CATTTGAGCTTTGGGACTATTTAGATGCTCTCAACCTGCTTTGTCCAATACAGTAAATACAGTAGTCACTAGCCCCATGTAGCTGTTGAGTACTTGAAACATAACCAGTCCAAGTTGTGATGTGCTGTGATTGCAAAATATACATTGGATTTTGAAGACTTTCTAATAAACAAAGAACATAAAGCATCTCACTAATCATTTCCTATTGAATACATGTTGATAATGTTGTGGATATACTGCATTAGATAAAATATATTACTAAAATTAATTCCACCTGTTTCTTTTACAGTTGAAACAATATGGCTGCTAGAATTATATTTCTATTGCATGCTGTTAGTCTAGAACACTTACTGATCTGAACTCCATCTCCAGCATTCCAGGTCCTGACACTGGTACCTTTCTGCCTTGGGCACGTAAGATAAATATGCTATTAACTTTGCTGTTCTTGAGTTTGATGTGTGGAACAACTCCCTTCTTATATTTATGCAATATACATTTTTTTCTCTATTGAGTTCAAGTAACAATAATGTGAGCGATAAAGGAATTACTGAGTTCGTGTATTCATGGACAGAGGCCTGCTTTCTGCAGACTACACCCTGTTTGAGAATTGATTCTTCTCAGAATCCTGCTAAGGAAGTGCCTTTGTCACAATTTTCCACAAAATTAGTGGCTTAAAATAGCATAAATCTGGGATTTCCCTGGTGGTCTCATGGTTAGGACTCCCTGCTTCTATTGCTGAGGGCACAGGGAACTAAGATCAAGTCAGTTCGATCCCTGGCTGGGGAACTAAGATCCCACAAGCCTTGCAGCA
>NW_011486105.1:0-1106 GCF_000754665.1 Bison bison bison | reverse complement strand
CAAATAAAAAACACCAAAATAAAAAACAAACAAAATCCCACTCCCTAAAACACACCCAAAAGCCCCCAACCAAAAGACAAACTCTGATGTGAATGGATCACATGCGGGTTTCACATGCTGTGCTCTTTTCTAACCACTGAATAGTTTTGAAGACCACTCCAAGCAAGTCACATGAAACCACACTTGGTGAACCTTGAAGTTCTAGTTGGCTGTGCAGAGTTCTTTAAAAGACTGTTACATCACAATAGGCAGTGCTCGGAAGCCTCTGGGAGAAAGATAGCAAAACAGAATTCCTCCCAGAGAGCCTCAAGCTGCTTTCTTTAAAACCACTTGAAAACACAAATATATTTGCTTTGTGTGTTCTGCACATTTGGGGGAATTCTGTCATGAGGCAGGTAAACTGTATAGTCCATGAAGACTTCAGAGCTCTGCCAAAGGGTCTTAGAAGAGTAAAGAAAGAAGATCTGGTGAAAATGTGTAGGTTTGGAGGTAACTTACACACTATAGTGAAAACAATATATAGTAAAATTCTATGAAATTAAAAAAAATCAGCTGTAATCACACAGAAGGACTGTTATATTTCAACATTATATAGGTTGGTTCGACACTGTTTACAAAAACTTCACGGAAGTGATTCCCTTTTCCTTGAGGAGACAAACATTGGGAGAGTCAAAGACCGAGGTAACAGACTTCCTCTGAGAGGTTGATGCCAGTTTTTACAAAAGCAGAATCGAACTTCGGACCTAAAGGGGTTTGGAGCATGCCAACCCTCAAAATACAAGGGCAGAAAGATCATTGGAACTGAAAGCACACAAAAAATGGAAACACGGCTGAGCACTCCGCCCTCCCCCAACTGCCTGAAAGCAGACCCCAAATCCCCCTTGTGAATTCCCTACCGGGGAGAAGCACCCGATCACTGGAGGCAGCATGGAACAGAGAGGAGTCTACACAAACCATACTACACGACCCATATCGTCCATCATTTCCCCAGCTAAAGGACCTTCCCACAGCCTGCTGCCCCTAAAAGCCTACAGCCATTTTCCTTGGTATTAGGTGGAATTTCACTGAAATTTGTTGTCTCTGCTCTCATGGCTCAGATGGTAAAG
>NW_011486104.1:8995-9305 GCF_000754665.1 Bison bison bison | reverse complement strand
CCTCTTGATGAAAGTGAAAGAGGAGAGTGAAAAAGTTAGGCTTAAAGCTCAACATTCAGAAAACGAAGATCATGGCATCCGGTCCCACCACTTCATGGAAATAGATGGGGAAACAGTGGAAACAGTGTCAGACATTTTTTTGGGGGGGGGCGGGGGCTCCAAAAATCACTGCAGATGGTGATTGCACCCATGAAATTAAAAGATGCTACTCCTTGGAAGAAAAGCTATGACTAACCTAGATAGCATATTCAAAAGCAGAGACATTACTTTGCCAACAAAGTTCCATCTAGTCAAGGCTATGGTTTTTCCA
>NW_011486104.1:3885-4885 GCF_000754665.1 Bison bison bison | reverse complement strand
TTTCATATATGATGTTATACATGTTTCAGTGCCATTCTCCCAAATCATCCCTCCCTCTACCTCTCCCACAGAGTCCAAAAGACTGTTCTATACATCAGTGTCTCTTTTGCTGTCTCATATACAAGGTTATTGTTATCATCTTTCTAAATTCCATATAATGGATAAGAAAGCTGTGGTATATATACACAATGGAGTATTACTCAGCCATTAAAAAGAATACATTTGAATCAGTTCTCATGAGATGGATGAAACTGGAGCCTATTATACATAGTGAAGTAAGCCAGAAAGAAAAACACCAATACAGTATACTAATGTATATGTCCCTAGGTTTGAGATGGGTATCTTGTACACAGCATATACAGGAGCTTTGTTTTTGTATCCAATTGTCCAGTGTTTGTCTTTTGGTCAAAACGTTTAACCCATTTACATTTAAGGTGATTATTAATAAGTATGATCCCATTGCCATTTACTTTGTTGCTTTGGGTTCATTTTTATAAACTTTTTTTGTGTTTCCTGTCCAGAGTATATCCTTTAGCATTTGCTGAGGAGCTGATTTGGTGGTGCTGAATTCTCTCAGCTTTTGCTTGTCTGTAAAGCTTTTGATTTCTCCTTCATATCTGAATGAGATTCTTTCTAGGTAAGTAGTCTTGTTTGTATGTTTTTCTTTTTCATCACTTTATGTATATCCTACCATTCCCTTCTGGCCTGAGGGTTTCTATTGAAAGATCAGCTGGTATCCTTATGGGGATCCCCTGATTGTTATTTGTTGCCTTTCCTTTGCTGCTTTTAATATTTGCTCATTGTATTTACTTTTGTTAGTTTGATTAATATGTGTCTAGGGGTGTATTACCTTGGGTTTATCCTGTATAGAACTCTCTGGGTTTCTTGGACTTGGATGGCTATTTTCTTCCCCATTTTAGGGATGTTTTGGACTATTATCTCAACTATTTTCTCATGCCCTTTCTTTTTGTCTTCTTCTTCTGGAACAACTATGATTCGA
>NW_011486104.1:0-130 GCF_000754665.1 Bison bison bison | reverse complement strand
AAGCTTTAGTGCCTTCTCTGCAGTAAGGCTCATTGTATTTTTGTTTTCTCACTGTTTTTTCTCAATAGTTAAGTACACTTATTTCTAATATACTACTTATATTCATACACATATGTTTTACCATCAGTTT
>NW_011486103.1:4302-6299 GCF_000754665.1 Bison bison bison | reverse complement strand
GGTCATGCACAGATCACATGACTAATCATGAACAGATCACGTGGGTATCGGGCACTGATCACGAGGATATCATGCACTGTTCTCGTGGCTGATCATACAATTATCACGTGACTGACCCTGCACTGATCACGTGGCTATCATGCACTGATCACGAGGCTGATCATACACTGATCATGGAAGTGATCATGCAATGATCATGTGGCTACCGTGCACTGCTCACATGGTTGATCATGAAATGATCACGTAGCTACAATGTACTTGTCACCTGACTGATCAGGCACTGATCACGTGGCTGATCATAAACTGATCACGTGCCTACTCATGCACAGATCACGTGACTAATCATGAACTGATGACGTGGCTATAGTGCATTGATCACGTGGATATCATACACTGATCATGTGCCTGTCATGCACAGATCACGTGATTAATCATGAACTGATTACGTGGATATCATGCACTGATCACGTGGCTAACCATACACCTATCACGTGACTGATCATGCACTGATCAGGGGGCTATCATGCACTGATCAGGTGGCTGATCATACACTGCTCACGTGCCTGGTCATGCACAGATCACCTGACTTATCATGAACAGATCACGTCTCTCTGTCAAAGAGTTAACTTACTGCTCCAATTCATAAAGTTCCTTGTCATTCTTCCCTGTAACTTCCAGCTGAGTCTCCATCTGGAGCTCGGAACCCACCACGCTTCCTAATTATGCCTGGGCTGCTAAGACCCACTCGAGAAGGTGTCTAGGGTGAGGCACCTTCCGCTCTTCGAGAGGGCGCCTGCGGCCTACGTAAATGGTGCAAACTTCTTGTCTCGAAGTTTGATTGGTCTCCCGCGTAAAGCAAGCTACTCAGTCTCTTTTCTCCACCGAATTTTCCTACTGAGCTATCCTCATACTATTATTCTTGATATCTCTGATGAGCATATAAATAGTCGTCTAGGCCATCTCTCCGTGGATTACCCTGGATCATCTGGGGCTGGTCCCCGGCAGGTGGCGCCCGAACAGGGACCTCAGGAGGCAATACTCAAAGAGCTAAGCAGACACGAACCACGCAATCAGCAGGCTATAAGCATGGAGCTGAGCAGTGAAGAATCATGCTGCTCAACCAGCAAGTATCAAGCAGGTGACCAGGCAGGAATCTCGCAGCTCAGCTGGTAATTCCCAATCAGATGAGCGGACAGGAATCACGCAGCTCAGCAGGCCCTGATCCCGTGACTCTGCAGGCACTGATCACGTGGCTGATCAAGTACCGATTACGTGACTGAGCATGCACTGATCAGGTGACTGCGCATGCACTGATGACGTGGCTGATCGGGCACTGTTCACGTGGCTCATCATGCACTGATCACGTGTTTCTCAGGCAGTGATCAGTGACTGACAGGCGCTGATCTTGGGACTGTGCCCGCACTGACACGTGGCTATCATGCACTGATCACGTGACTGCGCATGCACTGATGACCTGGCTGATCGGGCACTGATCACGTGTTTATCAGGCAGTGATCAGTGACTGAAAGGCGCTGATCAGGGGACTGTGCACGCACTGATCACCTGGCTGATCAGGAACTGACCACCTGACTGCCCATGCAGTGATCATGTGGCTGGCCGTTCACTGGTCACGTGTTTATCATACGGTGATCACGTGACTGAGGGGCACTGATCCCGTGACTGTGCCGTCAGTGATCACGTGGCTGATCATGCACTGATATCCTGACTGAGCATGCACTGATCATGTGCCGGGAGCCGGTGAGACATTCCACTCTGGACAAAGGCATGAGGAAGGAGGCTCGGGATATGCATATGCGGGATCGAGCCTCAGGAGTCCACCCGGATATTCTCGAGCATCTCCACCAAAAAAAAAACCAGAGTCTGCCTACTTTCTTGGTTTGTGCTCTCACCTCTGATTTTACTGGGGGCTGTCCCCCGCACCATCTCGATTTCTCTGTCAAAGAGTTAACTTACAGCTCCAATACATAAAGTTTCTT
>NW_011486103.1:0-770 GCF_000754665.1 Bison bison bison | reverse complement strand
ATCACGTGTTTATCAGGCAGTGATCAGTGCCTGACAGGCGCTGATCATGGGACTGTGCACGCTCTGATCACGTGGTTGATCAGGAACTGACCAACTGACTGCGCATGCAGTGATGACGTGGCTGATCAAGTACAGATCACGTGACTGACAGGCCCTGATCCCGTGACTCTGCAGGCACTGATCACGTGACTGATCAGGAACTGACCACCTGATTGCACATGCAGTGATCACGTGGCTGGTCGTTCACTGATCACGTGTTTATCATACGGTGATCCCGTGACTCAGAGGCGCTGATCACGTGACTGTGCGGTCAGTGATCACGTGGCTGATCATGCACTGATATCCTGACTGAGCATGCACTGATCATGTGCCGGGAGCCGGTGAGACATTCCACTCTGGACAAAGGACATGAGGAAGGAGACTCGGCATACGCAAATTCGGGATCGAGCCTCAGGAGTTCACCCGGATATTCTTGAGCATCTCCCCGCCAAAAAAACCAGAGTCTGCCTACTGTCTTGCTTTGTGCTCTCACCTCTGATTTCACTGGGGGCTGTTCCCCACCACCATCTCGCTCTCTCTGTCAAAGAGTTAACTTACAGCTCCAATTCATAAATTTCCTTGTCATTCTTCCCTTGAACTTCCAGCTGAGTCTCCATCTGGAGCTCGGAACCCACCACGCTTACTAATTATGCCTGGGCTGCTAAGACCCACTCGAGAAGGTGTCTAGGGTGAGGCACCCTCCGCTATTCGAGAGGGCGCCTGCGGCCTAC
>NW_011486102.1:4560-5011 GCF_000754665.1 Bison bison bison | reverse complement strand
GCAGGGGAGCTCGGGAGAGAACCCTGAGGGGCAGTAGAGTGGGAGGAGGGGCACTCCTCCTTTGGGGCTTCAGCAGCACTGGCCTGGGCCTCCTGAGTGCCCCCCCGGACCTGGTGGCGTTTCCCACGGGCATGGGACTTGCTCTTGTGCCTCCGAGGCATGGTGACAGCAGGTCAGGGACCGCAGGTGGGAGTGCGGGCAGGAAAGCAGGCAGGAAGGCACCTGGAGGAGGGACAAGGACATGCTGTGAGAACCTTCAGCGAGGAGAGTGGTAGCCACCTCTGAGGGGTCCTCGAGGCCAGTTCTCTAGGACCCACAAGGCTCCTGTTCTCCTGGTCCGCCTGTCCCCTGAGACGACTGAGTAGCAACGGAGAGTGAGCCCTGGGGCGCTGCAGACAGTCCTGCCTGGGTATTAAAAGGGGGACCAGTGGGGGCTGGCAGGAGAGGCAGG
>NW_011486102.1:0-483 GCF_000754665.1 Bison bison bison | reverse complement strand
CATTACCAAACTCAAGTTTTGGCCCCGTGTTATCTTCTAGATTTTTTTGCCTATTGCATATGGCATGTGGAATCCTAGTCCCTGCCCAGCGATCAAACCTCTTCCCCCAGCAGTGGAAGTGTTGATTCTTAAACACTGGACTGCCAGGGATGTCCCTGCCATTTTTTTTTTAAATTGTGAATTTTTCATTTAGGTCTGTGATTCCCTTTGAGTTAATTATTTTAAAAGGTTTAGAATTTGTATGTGGATTCATTTTTCTTAGATATGGATGTCTAGTTATCCCAGGACTGTAAGTTTAAAAGACTGTCCTTTTCCATTGAATTGCCTTTGTGCCTTTGTTAAAGGTCGGTTGAGTGTTTGGGGTGTCTGTTTCTAGATTTTCTGTTCTTTGCCATTGATCTGTCTATTATTCTGTTAATAGCATACAGTCTTGAGTATTGTAGCTTTAAAGTAAGTTTTGAAATCCAGTAATATCAATTCTCT
>NW_011486101.1:23942-25263 GCF_000754665.1 Bison bison bison | reverse complement strand
CATGTATACCTGTGGTGGATTCATTTTGATATTTGGCAAAACTAATACAATTATGTAAAGTTTAAAATAAAATAAAATTTTTAAAAAATCAATTTTTGAGTGTTCAGCACTCTTTATACTCCAACTCTAACTTTCACACATGACTTCTGAAAAAAGAATAGCTTTGCCTAGGTAGACTTCTGTTGGCAAAGTAATGTCTCTGCTTTTTAATATGCTGTCTAGTTTAGTCATAACTTTTCTTCCAAGAAGCAAGTGTTTTTTTTAATTTCATGGTTGCAGTCACCAACTTCAGTGATTCTAGAACCCAAAAAACTAAAGTCTGTCATGGTTTCCACTGTTTCCCCATCTGTTTGCCATGAAGTGATTAGACTAGAGGCCATAGTCTTTATTTTGTGCCATAAGGGTGGCTTCAACTGAATATCTGAGGTTATTGATATTTCTCTTGGCAATTTTGATTCCAGCTTGTGGTTCATCCAGCGCAGTATTTCTCATGATGGACTATGAAAATAAGTTAAATAAGCAGAATAACAATATAGAGCCTTGAGATACACCTTTCCTGATTTGGAAACAGTCTGTTGTTCCATGTCCATTTCTAACTGTTGCCTCTTGACCTGCATGTACATTTCTCAGGAACCAGGCCTGGTGATCTGGTATTCCCATCTCTTGAAGAATGTTCCACAGTTTGTTGTGATCCACATAGTTAAAGGCTTTGGCATAGTCAATAAAGCAGAAGTAGATGATTTTCTGGAACTCTCTTGCTTTTTCAGATATCCAAAGGATGTTGGCAAGTTGATCTCTGGTTCCTCTGCCTTTTCTAAATCCAGCTTGAACATCTGGAAGTTCATATTTAACATACTGTTGAAGCCTGGCTTGGATAATTTTGAGCATTACTTTTCCAGCATGTGAGATGAGTGCAATTGTGTGGTAGTTAGAACATTCTTTGGCATTACCTTTCTTTGGGATTGGAATGAAAACTGACCTTTTCCAGTCCTGTGGCTGCTGCTGGGTTGTCCAAACTTGCTGGCATATTGAGTGCAACACTTTCACATCATCATCTTTTAGGATTTGAAATAGCTCAACTGGAATTCCATTACCTCCACTGGCTTTGTTTGTTTTGATGTTTCCTAAGTCCCACTTAACTTCACATTCCAGGATGTCTGGCTCTAGGTGAGTTTTCACACCATCGTGGTTATCTGGGTCATGAAGATCTTTTTTGTATAGTTCTTCTGTGTATTCTTGCCACCTCTTCTTAATATCTTCTGCTTATGTTAGGCCCATACCATTTCTGTCCTTTATTGTGCCCATCTTTACATGAAATAAC
>NW_011486101.1:20941-21659 GCF_000754665.1 Bison bison bison | reverse complement strand
AATTGCTTTACACTATTGTATTGGTTTTGCCATACATCAATATGAATCCACCACGGGTGTGCATGTATTCTCCATCCTGGACCCCCCTCCTACCTTCCTCCCCATACCATCCCTCTGGGTCATCACATATCACGCATCTAACCTGGACTGGCAATGCATTTCACATATAATATTATCTTGAGAGTCCCTTGAACGGCAAGAAGATACAACCAGTCCATCCTATAGACGATCAGTCCTGGGTGTTCATTGAAAGGACTGATACTGAAGCTGAATCTCCAGTACTTTGGTCACCTGATAAGAAGAGCTGACCCATTTGAAAAGACCCTGATGCTGGGAAAAATCGAGGGCAGGAGGAGAAGGAGATGACAGAGGATGAGATCAATGGACATGAGTTTGGGTAAACTCTGGGAGTTGGTGATGAACAGGAAGGCCTGGAGTGCTGCGGTCATGGGGTCGCAAAGAGTCAGACATGACTGAGTGACTGAACTGACTGACTACATTTCAGACTCCTTTGTTAACTATCATGGCTACTCCATTTCTTCTAATGGATTCTTGCCCACAGTAGTAGATATAATGTCACCTGAGTTAAATTCACCCATTTCAGTCCATTTTAGTTCGCTTATTCATAAAGTTTTGACATTCACACTTGGCATCTCCTGTTTGACCCCTTCCAGTTTGCCTTGATTCATGGACCTAACATTTCAGGTTCCTATACAGT
>NW_011486101.1:19590-20841 GCF_000754665.1 Bison bison bison | reverse complement strand
TAAAGGACAGAAATGGTATGGCTCTAACAGAAGCAGAAGATATTAAGAAGAGGTGGCAAGAATACACAGGAGAACTATACAAAAAAGAGTTTCAAGCCCCTGATAATCATGATGGTGTGATCACTGACCTAGAGTCAGACATCCTGAAATGTGAAGTTAAGTGGGCCTGAGAAAGCATCACTACGAACAAAGCCAGTGGGGGTGATGGCATTCCAGTTGAGCTATTTCAAATTCTGGAAGATGATGCTGTGAAAGTGCTGAACTCAATATGCCAGCAAATTTGGAAAACTCAGCAGTGGTCATAGGACTGGAAAAGGTCAGTTTTCATTCCAATCCCAAAGAAAGACAATGCCAAAGAATGCTCAAACTACTGCACAATTGCACTCATCTCACACGCGAGTAACATAAGGCTAAAAATTCTCCAAGCCAGGCTTTAGCAATATGTGAACCATGAACTTCCAGATGTTCAAGCTGATTTCTGGCAAAGGAACCAGATATCAAATTGCCAACATTCGAAGGATCATTTAAAAAGCAAGAGAGTTCCAGAATAACATCTCTTTCTGCTTTATTGGCTATGCCAAAGCCTTTGACTGTGTAAATCACAAGAAACTGGGAAATTCTTCAAGAGATGGGAATACCAGACCACCTGACCTGCCTCTTGAGAAACCTGTATGCAGGTCAGGAGGCAACAGTTAGAACTGAACATGTAACAACAGAGTGCTTCCATATCGGAAAAGGAGTGTGTCAAGGCTGAATATTGTCACCCTGGTTGTTTAACTTATGTGCAGAGTATATTATGAGAAACGCTGGGCTCGATTAAGCACAGGTTGGAATCAAGATTGCCGGGAGAAATACCAATAACCTCAGATTTGCAGATGACACCACCCTTATGGCAGAAAGTGAAGAGGAACTAAAAATCTTCTTGATGAAAGTGAAAGAGGAGAGTGAAAAAGTTGGCTTAAAGCTCAACATTCAGAAAACTAAGATCATGGCATCCAGTCTCATCACTTCATGGCCAATAGATGGGGAAACAGTGGCTGATTTTATTTTCTGGGCTCCCAAATCACTGCAGATGGTGATTGCAGCCATGACATTAAAAGACGCTTACTCCTTGAAAGGACAATTGTGACTAACCTAGACAGCATATTAAAAAGCAGAGACATTACTTTGCTAACAAAGGTCCATCTGTTCAAGGTCATGGTTTTTCCAGTGGTCATGTATGGATGTGAGAGTTGGACTATAAAGCAAACT
>NW_011486101.1:17994-19490 GCF_000754665.1 Bison bison bison | reverse complement strand
CTGTGACCCTGCAGCAGGCCACTGCCGACCCACGCCTCCACCAGACACTCCTGGAAACTCATGGACAATTCTTGGTCAATCTATTGTGGGGACAGTGCTCCTTTCTTCTGGGTCATGGGGCACACAGGGTTTTGTTTGTGCCCTCCAAAAGTCTGTTTCCCCAGCCCTGTGTAAGTTCTGGTGGCTCTATGGTGGGTTCAGTGGTGACCTCCTCCAAGAGAGCTTTTGCCATATCCAGCCACTGATGACCTGTACCTCCACTGGAGACACTCAAGCATAGTTTTGGTTCAGTCTCTGTGGGGTGTCTGGGTCCTGGTGCACACAAGGTTTGTTTGAGCCCTCTGAGCATTTCTAGAGATTAGGGAGTTTGATTCTAAATGTAACTTTGCCCTTCCTAGCATCTTGCTTGAGCTTCTCCTTTGCCCTTGGGCATGGAGTATCTTTATTTGATGGGATCCAACATTCTCCTGGCGACAGTTGCTCAGCAGTGAGTTGTAATTTTGGAGTTCTCTCTGGAGAGGATGAGCACATGTCCTTTTACACTGCCATCTTGTAGTCAACTACCATATGACCTAAGACTACCATATGATCCAAAAATTTCACTTCTAAGCATATACCCTGAGGAAACTATATTTGAAAAAGACACATGTATCTCGATGTTCCTTGCAGCACTATTTACAATATCTAGGCCATGGAAGCAACCTAGATGTCCAGTGACAGATGAATGGATAAAGAAATTGTGGCTCATATATACAATGGATTATTACTCAGCCATAAAAAAAAAAAACAAAAAAAAAAAACCACTTTTGAGTCATTTCAAATGAGGTGGATGAACCTAGAGCCTATTATACAGAGTGAAATAAGTTGGAAAGAAAAAACAAACATTGTATATTAATGCATATATATGGAATCTAGGAAGATGCTACTGATGAACCTACTTGCAGGGCAGCAATGAAGATACAGACATAAAGAAAAGACTTATGGATACACTGAGGGAAGGAGAGGGTTGGACAAATTTAGAAGATAGCATTGAAACATATGCATTACTTGTGTAAAATTAGATATCAATAGGAATTTGCTGTATGATGCAGGGAGCTCAAATTGGGTGCTCTGAGACCACTTAGGGGGTTGGATGGTGTGGGAGGTGCAAGCAAAGTTCAAGAAATAGAGAACATATGTATATCTATGGCTGGTTTATGTTGATTTACAGCAGAAATGAACACAATATTGTAAAACAATTATCCTCCAATTAAAAATAAGTAAATTAAAAAAATAAAGCATTAATTGCATAACCTATACAAATATGGAATCACTTTTAGCTAACTGATTTTCAAAAATTTTTCAAAGCACAGGATGTAGGTTTCTATCTCTTTTGCATGTTCTCAAAGTGTCCAGAATAGAGGCTAATAGGAAAAGAATGAATGGATGAACGGAGATAAAAATAAAACTTCTATTATAACTTGGATTGTGGTTTTCTGTTTCTTTCTCTTTTTTTT
>NW_011486101.1:16268-17567 GCF_000754665.1 Bison bison bison | reverse complement strand
ATACCCCACGTCTGAGGTCAGGGGCGGTGGCCAGGAGGAGCTACCCCACGTCCAAGGAGTGGTGGCTGCACGGGCACAGGAGGGCCTAGAGGAGCTACTCCATGTTCAAGGTCAGGAGGGGTGGGGGTGAGGAGAAACACTTCATCCAAGATAAGAGAAATCCAAGTAAGACAGTTGGTGTTGCAAGAGGGCAACAGAGGGCAGACACACTGAAACCATAATCACAGAAAACCAGTCAATCTAATCACACTAATATGACAGCCTTGTCTAGCTCAATGAAACTAAGCCATGCCCTGTGGGGCCACCCAGGACGGGTGAGTCATGGTGGAGAGGTCTGACAGAATGTGGTCCACTGGAGAACGGAATGGAAAACCATTTCAGTATTCTAGCCTTGAGAACTCCATGAACAGTGTGAATAGGCAAAATGATAGGATACTGAAAGAGGAAGTCTCTGGGTCAGTAGGTGCCCAATATGCTACTGGAGATCAGTGGAAAAATAATTCCAGAAAGAATGAAGGGATGGAGCCAAAGTAAAAACAATACCCAGTTGTGTATGTGACTGGTGATAGAAACAAGGTCTGATGCTGTAAAGAGCAATATTGCATAGGAACCTGGAAAGTCAGGTCCATGAATCAAGGCAAATTGGAAGTGGTCAAACAGGAGATGGCAACAGTAAATGTCGACTTTGTAGGAATCAGCAAACTAAAATGGACTGGAATGGGTAAATTTAACTCAGATGACCATTATATCTACTACTGTGGGCAGGAATTCCTTAGAAGAAATGGAGTAGCCATCATGGTCAACAAAAGAGTCTGAAACGCAGTACTTGGATGGAATCTCAAAGACGACAGAATGACCTCTATTCGTTTCCAAGGCAAACCATTCAATATCACAGTAATCCAAGTCTATTCCCCAACCAGTAACACTGAAGAAGCTGAACTTGAAAGGTTCTATGAAGACCTACAAGACCTTTTAGAACTAACACCCAAAAAAGTTGTCCTTTTCATTTTAGGGGGACTGAAATGCAAAAGTAGGAAGTCAAGAAACACCTGGAGTAACAGGAAAATTTGGCCTTGGAATACAGAATGAAGCAGGGCAAAGGCTAATAGAGTTTTGTCAAGAGAACACACTGGTAATAGCAAATACTCTCTTCCAACAACACAAGAGAAGACTCTACACATGGACATCACCAGATGGTCAACACCGAAATCAGATTAATTATATTCTTTGTAGCCAAAGATGGAGAAGTTCTATACAGTCAGCAAAAACAAGACCAGGAGCTGACTGTGGCTCAGATCA
>NW_011486101.1:14102-16168 GCF_000754665.1 Bison bison bison | reverse complement strand
AAATAATTTGCATCATCCTAAATAGAAATTTTGTACCTATTAACAAATAGGCTTTCATTTTCCTCTTTTCCTAACTCCTGGTAATATCAAATCAACACTCTGTCTCTATGGATTTAATATAAATATTTAATATAAATGGAATCATGCAATGTTCTTTTCTTTCATGTCTTGGTTATTGCACTTATCATGGTATTTTCAAGGTTTATCCACATCGTAACATGTATAGGAATTTGATTTCTTTTTATAGCCGAATAATATTCCATAACATTAGGTATACACCCCCCTTTTTATTTATCTATTCTTTTCTTGATAAACAGTTGGGTTCTTTCCACAATTTGGCCATTGTGAATAATGCTGCAATGTTTGAGGTACTCTGTAATTCTTTGGGGCATATACCTAGGAAGATAAGTCCTGGGTTGTATAATGTTTAACTTTTTGAGGAGACATCAAATCATTTTCCACAGTGACCACACCATTTTATATTCACAAAAGCAATGTATGAGGGTTCCAATTTCTCCATTCTCATCAACATTTGTTCTCTTATTTTTTTAAGGTATAGACAATTTAATGGGTATGAAGTAGTATCTAATTGTGATTTTGGTTTTCCTAATAACGAATGATATTGAGTATTTTTAAAGTGTATGCTGATCATTTGTATGCTTTCTTTATAGAAATGTTTATTCAAGTCATTTTCTCATAACTTGAAAATGTTGCTTATCATTTTAGTTGAGCTGTGAGTTATTCAGATATTTAAAAATTAAATCATTATCAGACAACAATGTGAAAATATTTTTATTCATTCTATAAATTATTTCCTTTTTCATTTTTAGACAATTTTATTTTATATTTTTGGCCACAAAACGTGGCTTATGGGATCTAAGTTCCCGCACCAGAGAGTGAACTCATGCCCAGTAAAAGTGCAGCATCTTATCTATTGGATTACTAGGAAATTCCCTTCTTGTTTTCTTAATAATGCTCTTCATGACAAAAAAAAAAAGCTTTAATTTGATGAATCTGTATATCTATTCTATATTTTATTGTTTATGCTTTTGATGTTATATCTAAGAATTCATTTCCTACACAAATTCAGGAAGATTTATTCCCATATTTACTTATAGAAGTTTTATGTTTTATCTCCCTACATTTACTTCACAGATACATTTTGAGTTAACTTACAATGTAAGCTAGAGAGCCAATTTATTATTTTCAAGTTTATATCTAGTTGACTTGACACAGTTTTTTGGAAAGCAGCTATGCTTCCAAATATATACAAATATACCACCAGTGTCTGGCACTACTTTTTGAAGAGGCTAATTTTCCCCCAAGTACTGAATTCTCTCCCTCTTTTGTTGACTGTGATGGCTACTCCATTTCTTCTAATGGATTCTTGCCAATAGTAATAGATATAATTGTCATCTGAGTTAAATTCACCCATTCCAGTCCGTTTTAGTTTGCTGATTCCAAAAATGTCGACATTCATACTTGCCAATGCCTGTTTGACCACGTCCAATTTGCCTTGATTCATGGACCTAACATTCCAGGTTCCTTTGCAATATTGCTCTTTATAACATAGTATTTGCTTCCATCACCAGTCACATACACAATGGGGTGTTGTTTTTGCTTTGGCTCCATTTCTTCATTCTTTCTGGAGTTACATCTCCACTAATCTCCACCAGCATATTGGGCACTTAACAATCTGGGGAGTTCATCTTTCAGGGTCCTATTTTTTTGCCTTTTCACACTGTTCATGGGGTTCTCAAGACAAGAATACTGAAGTAGTTTGCCATTCCCTTCTCCAGTGGACAAAGTTTTATCAGAACTCTCCACCATGACCCGTCTATCTTGGGTGGTCTTACATGGCGTGTCTCATAGTTTCATTGAGTTAGACAAGGCTGTGTTCCATGAGATCAGATTGGTTAGTTTTCTGTGATTGTGATTTTCAGACTGTCTGCCCACTGATGTAGAAGGATAAGAGACTTATGGTAGCTTCCTGATGGGAGAGACTGAGTGGAAACTCCAAGAGGAGCTACCACACATCCAAGGTCAGGGGCGGCAGCTGAGAGGAG
>NW_011486101.1:12534-14002 GCF_000754665.1 Bison bison bison | reverse complement strand
TTGAAGAAAGTAGGGAAAACCACTAGCCCATTCAGGTATGACCTAAATCAAATTCCTTATTAATTATACAGTGGAAGTGAGAAATAGATTTAAGGGACTAGATCTGATAGATAGAGTGCCTAATGAACTATGGACTGAGGTTCGTGACATTGTACAGTAGATAGGGATCAAGACCATCCCCATGGAAAAGAAATGCAAAAAAGCAAAATGGCTGTCTGGGGAGGCCTTAAAAATAGCTGTGAAAAGAAGAGAAGTGAAAAGCAAAGGAGACAAGGAAAGATACATGCTTCTGAATGCAGAGTTCCAAAGAATACAAAGAAAAGATAAGAAAACCTTCCTCAGCGATCAATGCAAAGAAATAGAGGAAAACAACATAATGGGAAAGACTAGAGATCTCTTCAAGAAAAGAGATACCATGGGAACATTTCATGCAAAGATGGGCTCGATAAGGGTCAGAAATGGTATGGACCTAACAGAAGCAGAAGATATTAAGAGGAAGTGGCAAGAATACACAGAAGAACTGTACAAAAAAGATCTTCATGAGCAAGATAATTACTATGGTATGATCATTCATCTAGAGCCAGACATCCTGGAATGTGAAGTCAAGTGGGCTTTAGAAAGCATCACTACGAACAAAGCTAGTGGAGGTGATGGAATTCCAGCTGAGCTATTTCAGATCCTAAAAGATGATTCTGTGAAAGTATTACACTCAATATGCCAGCAAATTTGCAAAACTCAGCAGTGGCCATAGGACTGGAAGAGGTCAGTTTTCATTCCAATCCCAAAGAAAGGTAATGCCAAAGAATGTTCTAACTACCACACAATGACACTCATCTTACATGCTAGAAAAGTAATGTTCAAAATTCTCCAAGCCAGGTTTCAACAGTATGTGAACCATCAACTTCCAGATGTCCAAGCTAGATTTAGAAAAGACAAAGGAATCAGAGATCAACTTGCCAACATCCGTTGGATCATTGAAAAAGCAAGAGAGTTCCAGAAAATCATCTACTTCTGCTTTATTGACTATGCCAAAGCCTTTAACTATGTGGATCACAGTAAACTGTGGAACATTCTTCAAGAGATGGGAATACCAGACCACTGGACCAGACTCCTGAGAACTGTGCATGCAGGTCAAGAAGCAACAGTTTGAACTGGTCATGGAACAACAGACTGGTTCCAATTTGGGAAAGGAGTATGTCAAGGCTGCATATTGTTATTCTGCTTATTTAACTTATTTTCAGAGTGCATCATGAGAAATGCTGCGCTGGATGAAGCATAAGCTGAAATCAAGATTAATGGGAAAAATATTAATAACGTCAGATATGCAGATGACACTACCCTTATGGCAGAAAGTGAAGAAGGACCAAAGAGCCTTGTGATGAAATTTAAACAGAAGAGTGAAAAAGTTGGCTTAAAACTCAACATTCAGAAAACTAAGTCATGGCATCTGGTCCCATCACTTTATGGC
>NW_011486101.1:10709-12338 GCF_000754665.1 Bison bison bison | reverse complement strand
GATTATATAGAAATAGATTTTTTTGTACAGGGTTGAACATAAGTTGTATTGACTTTTATAATTTTAAGATATTATATGTAATTCTGATGGTAATATCAAAGAAAATATCTATAGAATATACAGAAAGAAAAGTGAGAGGAGGATAAAATATGTCATTGCAACATTCAACTTAACACAAAATGAAATCATGAAGAAAAGACAGAGAAAAATCAATGAGACAAAAAGGAAAAAAGTAACAAAATATCCAAAGTATTTTTTTCTCATCAATAATTTCCCTAAAAGTACATGGAATAATCTGTCATATCACATGGAACAGAACAGCAGAAAAGACAAAAGGCACATAATCAAAATGTGTGCAGTGGACAAGAGCTTAATTTTACTTGTAAGAATAAATAAAATTAAAAGTGAAAGCATGGAAAAGGGAATTTCATGCAAATATTAACCAAAAGAACTTGGGAAGGTTATATTAATAAAAGACAAAATAAACTTTATGTAAAAGGTACCATAAGTGATAAAGAACAGTGTACATTGATAAAAGACCAATTCATCCAAAAAGTTATAACAATTGTAAACATATATGAAATAAATATCAGAGCTTCAAAATACAGGAAGCAAATATAACAGTTTTGATACTTAACAATGTTTGTTGAAGATTTCAAAACTCCATTCTAAATAATGGATAGAACAACCAGAGAGGAGTGACATTAGAATCATGGCAGCATAAGAGATTCTTATATTTAGAACTCCCTTACCCCTTAAAAAAAAAAAAAGTAATCCACAAACAAACGTGCCTTTGTGGGAATAGTGGAATACATTAGCATATGCCAAGAGAACTAGGAGGAACCACACCCACCTTTGCATTTCGTAAGGGGAAAACTGACTTAGGTATGGGCTGCAAAACCAGCAGAATCTAGCAAAGATCAGGGTCACACAGGAAAAACCTGGAGAATTCTGGCTTGGAGAAAAAAAAAAAAAAAGAAAATAACATGGACAAAAGAAAAATTTGTAGAAAATCAGCACTTCTGAGGGGATATTCAAGCTTATTTCTGGAGTAAAAGGAAATTAAAAAAACAAAAGGGAGTGTGGACGCATTGAAGAGAGGAATAGTAACTTTGCCAGCACTGTTCCTATCCGAAAGACAACAGAACTTGGGGCAAAAATTGTCACCAGTGACTTCTTCCACGGGAAGAAGGAAAAGAATGAGTGAGTACTGGACTTCCTCAATTGTGTGGGACACAGCTAAATATAAACACACTTGTCTTCAGAAGCACGCAAAATACTGAGGGAGTAACTTCATGACTGTGGGGAGGGAAGAGGTTAGGAAAGAGAGATACGAACATCAGAAGACATTTAAAAGTAGAGTTTTTGTTGACTGTGCTCAGCCTCTGGTAAAATCTCAATGAACACCTCTATACTGGGCTGTCAGACACCTCTAGTGTTCACAGATATAAAACCACACCTACTCCCTCTCTTGGAGTATTGCCCATTACACACTCTCAAGTGTGGTAGCAAGGAGCAAGCTCTTATAAGTTGAATGCTACTAGGAAAATTGATCAGGATCTATGGGCAAGGGAAAAATCCAGAAACTTGTACTCTAAAGCCATTTATGGAAAACAAAGAGAGATTTCC
>NW_011486101.1:8501-10609 GCF_000754665.1 Bison bison bison | reverse complement strand
TACAGAATGAAGTAAGTCAGAAGGAGAAATGCAAATATTGCATATTAACACATATATATGGAATGTAGCAGAGAAGGTGAAGGCACCCCACTCCAGTACTGTTGTCTGGAAAATCCCACGGATGGAGGAACCTAGTAGGCTGCAGTCCATGGGGTACCGAAGAGTCAGACACAACTAAGTGACATCACTTTCAATTTTCATTTTCATGCATTGGAGAAGGAAATGGCAACCCATTCCAGTGCTCTTGCCTGGAGAATCCCAGGGACAGGGCAGCCTGGTGGGCTGGCGTCTATGGGGTGGCACAGAGTAGGACACGACTGAAGTGACTTAGCAGCAGCAGCATAATGGAATCCAGAAAGATGGCACTGATTAACCTATTTGGAGGGCAGTCTTGAGAAATCTGTATGCAGGTCAGGAAGCAACAGTAAGAACTGGACATGGAACAACAGACTGCTTCCAAATAGGAAAAGGAGTACATCAAGGCTGTATATTGTCACCCTGCTTATTTAATTTCTATGCAGAGTGTATCGGGAGAAACGCTGGACTGGAAGAAGCACAAGCTGGAATCAAGATTGCAGGGAGAAATATCATTAACCTCAGATATGCAGATGACACCACCCTTATGAGAGAAAGTGAAGAGGAACTAAAAAGTCTCCTGATGAAAGTGAAAGAGGAGAGTGAAAAAAGTTGGCTGAAAGCTCAACATTCAGAAAACGAAGATTATGGGATCCAGTCCCATTACTTCATGGGAAATAGATGGGGAAACATTGTCCGACTTTACTTTTTTGGTCTCCAAAATCACTGCAGATGGTGACTGCAGCCATGAAATTAAAACGCTTACTCCTTGGAAGGGAAGTAATGACCAACCTAGATAGCATATTCAAAAGCAGAGACATTACTTTGCCAACAAAGGTCCATCTAGTCAAAGTTATGGTTTTTCCAGTAGTCGTGTACAGATGACAGTTGTATAAAGAAAGCTGATTGTCGAAGAATTGATGCTTTTGAACTGTGGTGTTGAAGAAGACTCTTTAGAGTACCTTGGGCTGCAAGGAGATCCACGCAGTCCATCCTAAAGGAAATCAGTCCTGAATATTCTTTGGAAGGACTGATTCTGAAGCTGAAAGTCCGATATTTTTGCCAACTTATGCAAAGAACTGACTCACTTGAAATAACCCTGATGCTGGGAAAGGTTCAAGGTGGGAAGAGATGGGGATGGCAGAGAATGAGATGGATGTATGGCATCACCAACTCAACGGACATGAGTTTGAGTAAACTCCAGGAGTTGGTGTTCAACAGGGAGTCCTGGCATGCTGCAGTCAATGGAGTCGCAAATAGTTGGACACAACTGAATAACTGAACTGAACTTAATTTTTCCCCACTGAATGGTTTTAAAACACTTGTGGAAAGTCAGTTGGTCAGGTGTTAATGTCAACAAAATGTCAGACAGAAGCTCTGATCTATTGGTCACTTATGGAAATGTCAGGTAATTACCAGAAGCTGTCCTAAGTATCCTTATTGAAGCACTGGAGCACATTAAAACTTTATAGAAGCTAAATAAATGTCCAATCAACAAAAGCCACCTAGAAAATAGTAGGAGGTTTTATGGCTTTTCTTTGTGCTTAGCCCTGAAACTGCAGTACACTTGCTTAACTCAGATCTCAGTTATGGAATAATCATTGACAATGTTTGCAAAAATAGCAAGGAATACAGATTCACCAATGACTGGAGAAAGATATTACAGGTGAAAAATAAAATAGACCATAAAAGATCTAAAGAAGAGCTGGGTGAAAGTTTGTGGGAAATTAAGACACTTAAATGAGTCTATGTGTATGGGGGGATTCAGAAATCTAAATCTAGGCAACTTGCATGCTCACAAAAGAAGGAAGATCTTAATCTCTCTTAACTTAGTCATGTGAAGATATAAACATATCCTGTAAAGTTAAATATGCAGGCAAATATAAAACCAAATGACTATGATTTTGATTTGCAACCCATCTTTAGGTTTTCTATGATTTTTAAATGGCAAGCACATAAAACATAAATATTTATCACTGTGTATATATTAATATAATTATGTAATTATGGCAAAAATAGTATAAAACAGAGAT
>NW_011486101.1:5353-5731 GCF_000754665.1 Bison bison bison | reverse complement strand
TTGCATTGGTTCCATCCCTTCATTCTTTCTGGAGTTATTTCTCCACTGATCTCCAGTCGCATATTGGGCACCTACTGACTTGGCGAGTTCCTCTTTCAGTATCCTATCATTTTGCCTTTTCATACTGTTCATGGGTTTCTCAAGGCAAGAATACTGAAGTGGTTTGCCATTCCCTTCTCCAGTGGCCCACATTGTGTCAGATCTCTCCACCATGACCCGCCCATCTTGGGTTGCCCCAGGGGCATGGCTTAGTTTCATTGATTTAGAAAAGGCTGTGGCCTTAGTGTGATTAGATTGACTAGTTTTCTGTGATTATGTTTTCAGTGTGTCTGCCCTCCTATGCCCTCTTGCAACACCTACCGTCGTACTTGGGTTTCT
>NW_011486101.1:4437-5253 GCF_000754665.1 Bison bison bison | reverse complement strand
CTATGTAACAATGTAGAGGGGTGAGAAATGGTGGGAGGTTGGAGTGAGTTTTAAGAGGGAGGGGACATATGTATACCTATGGCTAATTCATGTTGAGGTATGGCTGAAATCAAAGCAATATTTTAAAGCAATTTTCCTTCTGCCACTGCTGCTGCTGCTAAGTCACTTCAGTCGTGTCCGACTCTGTGTGACCCAATCGATGGCAGCCCACCAGGCTCCCCCATCCCTGAGATTCTCCAGAAAAGAACACTGGAGTGATGGTATGGGGAGGGAAGTGGGAGGAGGGTTCAGGATGGGGAACATATGTAGACCTGTGGCAAATGCATATTGATGTATGGCAAAACCAATACAATAATTGTAAAGTTAAAAAAAAAAAAAAAAAAAAAGAGATAGAGACAACAAAAATTAATATATTACAAAAGAGGAAATAGGCAATTCATTTGAAAAAGAATTCAGAGTAAAGAGAGTAAAAAAAAAGTTCCAAAACTGTAAAAACAGAATGGAGAAAATGTAAGAAACATTTAATAAGCATCTAGAACTTGAGAATAAACAAATAGTGACAAACAGCACAATAACTTAAAAATATTCTAGAAGGAATCAATAGCAGAATAACTGAGACAGAAGAACAGATAAATGAGCTGGAAAATAGAATGATGAAAAAAAAAAAAACTGTTGAGGAGAAGAATAAAGATAAAAGACTGAAAAGAATGGAGAACAGTTTCAGAGACCTCTGGGACAATAGTAAATGAACAAACATCTGAATTACAGGGATCCCAGAAGAAGATAAAGAGAAAGGGTTGGAGAAAATATTTGAAG
>NW_011486101.1:0-797 GCF_000754665.1 Bison bison bison | reverse complement strand
ATAAGGAAATAGCTACCCAAGTAAGGAAGTCCAGAGAGTCCTATATAGGATAAATCCTAAGAGAAACACACCAAGACACATATTAATCAAAGTAATAAAAATAAATATAAATAACAAAATATTAAAAGTAACAAGGGAAAATCAGAAAATAATATACAAGGGAATCCACATAAGGATATCGACTGATTATTCAACAGAAACTCTGCAGGCCAGAAGGGAGTGGAAGGAAACATTTAAAGAGATAAAAAGGAAGAGCCTGCTACCCAGATTACTTTACGCAACAAGGATCAAATTCAGATTTGACAGAGAAATTAAAAGTTTTACAGACAAGCAAAAGCTAAGAGAATTCATCACAAGCAAGCCAGCTATGTAATAAAACCTAAAAGAAATCCCCTAGGCAGAAAATAGAACAAAAGGAAAAGATCCACAAAAATAAATCCAAAATAACTAAGAAAATGCCAATAGGAACATATGAAAAGTGAAAGAAAGTGATAGTTGCTCAGTTATGTCTGACTCTTTGCGACCCCATGGACTATACAGTCCATTGAATTCTCTAAGCTGGGATACTGTAGTGCATAGCCTTTTCCTTCTCCAGGGGATCTTCCCAACCCAGGGGTTGAACCCAGGTGTCCCGCATTGCAGGCAGATTATTTAGCCACAAGTACATATCAATAATTACCTTAAATGTAAATGTATTAAGTGATCCCACCAAAAGACACAGACCGGCTGAATGGATACAAAAACAAGACACCTATATATGCTGTTCACAAGAGACCTGCTTCAGACCTAGAGGCACA
>NW_011486100.1:14047-15430 GCF_000754665.1 Bison bison bison | reverse complement strand
CCTAATTACCACTGGTTGTCAGAAAGTTGGATTAGAAAACTGAAAGGCATAAGAGGTAACTTTATCCAGTAAAGTGATTTTTCAGCAAGTAAAATATTTCCTTGTGTTTATCCAAAAGTGAGATTTAGTCTTAAAACTAAATGGAAGACTAATATCTGGAAACTAAAGTAACTGGAAACAGCTGAAATACTCGAAAGCACACGTTGAAAACTGGAGACAAAATTGGGCCGGTTGGCTTTTGCTGTTTTTTGTTTTTTGTTTTTTTTTTAAAGAATAGTTGTTTTGTAAGCTTCCTTTATCCCCTACCCCAGTTCATGTCTTGCAAACACATCGTTACAGCTTTATCATTTATTGCATTGAAGATTAGAGCCAATGGTGTAAAAGCTAATGTTCTCAAAGGAAACAGATTTGAGTTGTTGGGTTAGAAGGAACCAACTCACCTTCTGAATGTTTACCTAGTAAATATCAGTACTGTCATGTTTACCGTTTGCAGTTGTGGAAAATATGCAGAAATGTAACCCTCATTTTGACAGGCTCTTCCAATCACAGATCATGAGGGTATTGACCAAATTTAAAAAGCCATTGCACTTACATAGCTGTCTTCCTCAATCATTCTGTAATCGAAATTACTTGGGTCTGTGCTCCCAAGGACCTTTTGGCTCTTGAGATTTTGTTTAGGTATCTTGAAGATAGTGTAGAACATAGAGACTAACCATAGTAAAACCAATACTAAATTGAATGTTTAATGACCAGACAGCTATTTGGCAAATAGTTTACTGACCCAGCAGACTTATTTCTGCTCCTGTTGGGAAAAGAATTGGTCTTGATTTATACTGGTTGTAAAAGAAACAGAATAACGTGTTTTCTTCGTTTAACTGGTAGTTGAATATAGTACTTAGATATAATAGATGGCTTTTCTCTTTTTGGAATGTTTTGTATTTGAACCTAATAAAACTTGACGTGCATTTTTTGTGGCTCTGGGGTCTTTATTATAAAAAAGGGTTTTATTTTGGCTTTTAAATAAGGATCTGCAAACGTCCTCCACCCCCAAACCCTGGTTCTTAGGCACTGTTCGCCCTTGCAGCCAGTTGCCAGGGAACATAGTCATTGAAGTAGCCTATGGCTAGGCTTCCTAGGGGAGGGAGCTTCGGGTAGGCACTGAGGTAATTCAGGTGATCCTTGCCCTGAAATTGGAGCAATAACACCAAAAAACTGGAAGCTAAAGTACCAAAGATTGTAATGTTTCTAGTATTTCCTGCTGGCTCCTGGGAGAAACAAGTCGGTTAATTCAGTTTGGCAGTGAGTCCCACTTCAGACCAAGTCCCTTGGGGATGTCATTAAATCAGCACAAGATTAGTGTTTGTTGGCTCTATGTACATCTGA
>NW_011486100.1:9417-10567 GCF_000754665.1 Bison bison bison | reverse complement strand
ACATTTTCACGTCTTCTGGAGAAATAGCCTGCAGTGGAATTGATGTAGTAAGAGAGTAGATGATACATGCTTGATTTTAAGAAACTGCCAAAAAGTTTTCTTCAAAGGTGACTACCACTTTAGTCCTTAGCAATTTATGAAAGTTCTGGTTGCTTTCCAATATTTGCTGCTGTTGATCTGTTCCATTTTAACCATTTTAGTGGATGGGGTGGTGGTGGTATCACAGTCATTTCTTGTTTGTTGGCCACATGGCGCAGTTTGTGGGATCTTAGTTCCCCAACCAAGGATCAGACCCACGCCCCCCTGCAGTGGAAGCCCAGAGTCTTAACCACTGGACCGCTGGTTATTGTCACTTAGTTCTACTTTACGACGTCAAACTCTCTTCCATGGTTTGCCTCAAAAGAGTGGAGATTTTTGGTTTGGTGCTCATGATTATGAGTAGGGGATTAACATGTCTGTAAGCTCTGAGGGCTTCTTCACAGCCTCACTACGAGTACTGTGCTCGGGAAGTCCTCATGCCATTGCCTTTGGGTTTTTTCTCTTGGGATACTCACATTCCTCAACGAAATCTTGGTCAAATTCCTGCCTTGGAGGGTCTTGTGTTTATTTACTAGCTCTAGACGTAGGGCTGGGGTTTCTCTGTGTGGGTGGGGGTGGGAGATGACTCGGCCTGTGTACCTGCCAGTGTAATATACCCCCTGCTCCCCAGCAACTCCGGTGCTGCCCTGTGTGACACTTGACACCACTGTTCTGTCTTGCTATGCTGATAAAGTAGACCGTGATTCACCCAGAACAACACAGAAGGGGGAACAGAAGGACACAATCAGAAAGTTTCCTCTGGCCTCTCTCGTCCCTGGCGTGCCCCTCTTCCATTTTAGGCCGCTTGTCCCTGACCTCCAATCCCCCACCCCAGACTCGCCCCTTCCAGTCTCTTGGTGGTCCTCAGTTTTATCTGGACTGAGTTAGAATTCCAGCTCCAGTATTACCAGCTCTGTGACTTTAGGCAAGTTACTTAATCTCTCTGTACTTGTTTTCTCATTTGTATAATGGGATTAATATAGCATTGGCTGGGATGATTAAATGAGCTAATAGTGCCTGGCGCATGGTAAAATGCTGCAGAATGATTTCAACATTATCTGTCAATTTTCCT
>NW_011486100.1:4817-5613 GCF_000754665.1 Bison bison bison | reverse complement strand
GAGTGGGTTGCCATTTCCTTCTCCAATGCATGAAAGTGAAAAGTGAAAGTGAAGTCTCTCAGTCGTGTCCGACTCTTAGCGACCCCATGGACTGCAGCCTACCAGGCTCCTCCGTCCCTGGGATTTTCCAGGCAAGAGTACAGGAGTAGGGTACCATTGCCTTCTCTGAGCTGTAAAACTTGAGCAGGGAGGGGAGTTTCTGGGGCAACTGCTGCCCATAGTACACTGCAGGAGCTGTGAGCACAGTAGGGCCTGAGGCTGGAGACACCCACCTCCACCAGAAGAAGCTGCCCTGGCTGGAGAAACACATGCTGCAGGAGCCTGCCAGGCAAGCCTATGTCACCCCAAAAGCAAAAGTCCTTTTTTCTTCTTATAATCTCTCTACAGTGTCCTTTACTGACAAAACGTAATATGATGTTGTGATGGGATAAGAAGTAAGTAGTTGGATCTTCATCCCCAGCTTCTTCTGAAACAGCTCCAGAATGATAGACATGAAAAGAGCATCTTTTGCTGTAATACTTGGTTTTTGTCCTCAGTTCCTCAAATAGTTCCAGAGTGGTAAATGTGTGATGATTGTCTTTTGTTGCAGGCCTGTTTTCACCACACCCGGGTTTGTGCTAATAGAATGACTTTTGGAAAGTCCCTAAGGGTGTGGGGCTAGTTGCCAGGAAACCAACACTGTGATTAGAGGACTGGAACTTTCAGACCCACCTCCTGACCTCAGGGAGTGGAGAGGAGTGGTCAGTGATGTAATCATGCCTATATAATGATACCTTCATAAAAACCCTAACCAAAG
>NW_011486100.1:0-686 GCF_000754665.1 Bison bison bison | reverse complement strand
TCAAAGAGAAACTCTCAAAGGAAATAAAAAAAGACACAGAATTGAATAAAACAGATCAAACTATGTGGGACTGAGCTAAAGCAGTGCTGAAAGGGAAATTTTTTTTTATGTAGCAGCTTGAGATAGACTTTACCCTCTTAAAGTGTGCAATTCAGTGGTTTTTAGTGTATTCACAGAGCTGTACAACATTACCACTATCTAATTTAAGAATACTTTCATTGCCCCCCAAAGAAATCCCATACCTATTGCAGTTTCCCATTCCTCCTTGCTCCCAGGCCTTAGAAATAACTAATCTACTCTCTGTTTCTATGGATCTGCCTGCTTTTTACTTGCATGTGAATGAAATCATACAATATATATGATTGGCTTGTTTTAGATAACACAGTATTTTCAAGGTTCATCTATGTTGTAGCCTGTATCAGAACTTACTTTTTTGCCAAGTAATATTCCATTGTATGGATATAAGACATTTTGTTTACCCATTCCACAACTGATGGGCATTTGAGTGGTTTATTCCTTTTGGCTGTCATAAGTAATACTGTGTGGGTTTTGGTGTGTGTGAACATGTTTTCAGTTCTCCTGGGAAGATACCTCAGAGTCAAACTGCTGGGTCATAACTGCTGGGTCATATGGTAACACATTGCTTACCATTTTGAGTAAAAAAAAGAAAACAAGACACATTGTTT
>NW_011486099.1:4749-5377 GCF_000754665.1 Bison bison bison | reverse complement strand
AAGTTTGCACCACTTACGTAGGCCGCAGGCGCCCTCTCGAATAGCGAAAAGTGCCTCACCCTAGACACCTTTTCGAGTGGGTCTTAGCAGCCCAGGCATAATTAGGAAGTGTGGTGGGTTCCGCGCTCCAGATGGAGACTCAGCTGGAAGTTAAAGGGAAGAATGACAAGGAACTTTATGAATTGGAGCTGTAAGTTAACTCTTGGACAGAGAGAGCGAGATGGTGGTGGGGGACAGCCCCCAGTGAAATCACAGGTGAGAACACAAAGCAATACAGTAGGCAGACTCTGGTTTTTTTGGGGGGGAGATGCTCGAGAATATCCGGGTGGACTCCTGAGGCTCGATCCCGGATTTGCGTATGCCGAGCCTCCTTCCTCATAACCTTTGTCCAGAGTGGAATGCCTCCCCGGCTCCCGGCACATGATCAGTGCATGCTCAGTCACGATATCATTGCCTGCTCAGCCACGTGATCACTGACGGCACAGTCACGTGATCAGCGCCTCTCAGTCACGTGATCACCGTATGATAAACACGGGATCAGTGAACGATCAGCCACGTGATCACTGCATGCGCGGTCAGGTGGTCAGTCCTGATCAGCCACCTGATGAGTGCGTGCACAGTCCCCTGA
>NW_011486099.1:0-1111 GCF_000754665.1 Bison bison bison | reverse complement strand
ACGATAGCCATGTGATCAGTGCGTGCAAAGTCCCATGATCAGCGCCTGTCAGTCACTGATCATTGCCTGATAAACACGTGATCAGTGCATGATGAGCCATGTGATAAGTGCCCTATTAGCCACGTCATCAGTGCATGATAGCCACGTGATCAGTGCATGCTCAGTCATGTGATCTGTACTTGATCAGCCACGTGATCAGTGCCTGCAGAGTCACGTGATCAGGGCCTGCGGAGCTGCGTGATTCCTGCCGGCTCATTTGCATGACAATTGTTATCTCAGCTGCGTGATTCCTGTCAGCTCATCTGCTTGACAATTGCCAGCTGAGCTGCGTGATTCCTGCCTGGTCACGTGCTTGATTATTGCCAGTTGAGCAGCATGATTCGTCACTTCTGAGCTCCATGCTTACTGCCTGCTGATTGCGTGGTTCGTGTCTGCTCAGCTCTTTGAGTATTGCCTCCTGAGGACCCTGTTCGGTCGCCACCTGCCGGGGACCAGCCCCATCTGATCCAGGGTATTCGAAGGAGAGATGGCCTAGGCGACTATTTATATGCTAATCAGAGATGTCAAGAATAATAGTATGAGGAGAGCTCAGTAGGAAAATTCGGTGGAGAAAAGAGACTGAGTAGCTTGGTTTACGCGGAAGACCAATCAAACTTCAAGACAAGAAGTTTGCACCACTTACGTAGGCCGCAGGCGCCCTCTCGAATAGCGAAAAGTGCCTCACACTAGACACCTTTTCGAGTGGGTCTTAGCAGCCCAGGCATAATTAGGAAGCGTGGTGGGTTCCGCGCTCCAGATGGAGACTCAGCTGGAAGTAAAAGAGAAGAATGACAAGGAACTTTATGAATTGGAGCTGTAAGTTAACTCTTTGACAGAGAGAGCGAGATGGTGGTGGGGGACAGCCCCCAGTGAAATCAGAGGTGAGAGCACAAAGCAATACAGTAGGCAGACTCTGGTTTTTTGGGGGGGGGATGCTCGAGAATATCCGGGTGGAATCCTGAGGCTCGATCCCGCATTTGCGTATCCCGAGCAAACTTCCTCATGACCTTTGTCCAGAGTGGAATGCCTCCCGGGCTCCCGGCACATGATCAGTGCATGCTCAGTCACGATA
>NW_011486098.1:4771-5492 GCF_000754665.1 Bison bison bison | reverse complement strand
ATGAACCAAGGAACGTAGTGGCCTCCAGAAGCTGGAAAATTCAAGGAAATGAATACTCCCCAGACTCTCCAGAAAGGAACACAGCCTTGCAAACACCTTGATTTTAACCCAGGAAAATCTCCAGAATTGTAAGAAGATAAATTTGTGTTGTTTTGACCCATTAAGTATTTGGTAATTTATAATTCAGCAATAGAAAACTAACACTTGGGGCTTCCCTGGTGGCCCAGACAGTAAAGAATCTACTTGCTATGCAGGAGACTTGGGTTCAATTCCTCGGTTGGGAATATCCCCTGGAGAAGGAAGTGGTAACACACTCTAGTATTCTTACCTGGGAAATCCCATGGACAGAGGAGCCTGGTAGGCTATGGTCCATGGAATCACAAAGAGTTGGTCATCATTTAGAGACTAAACAACAACAACAGCAATAAGAGAACTGGCACCAGTCAACAGTATTAAGAATGAACAAGGAGGCAAAAGTATAGATAAAAAATAAAATAAAAATATAACTAGAGCAGTAGGGGAAAAACATTATGCCAATAGATTAAAAATAATGGAAGAGTAGGTATAGCTTTAAGAGCTTCCCTGGTGGCTCAGATGGTAAAGAATCCACCTGCAATACAGGAGATCTGGATTTGATTCCTGGGTTGGGAAAATCCCCTGGAGAAGGGAATGGCAACCCACTCCAGTATTCTTGCCTGGAGAAGTCCATGGACAGAGGAGC
>NW_011486098.1:0-1006 GCF_000754665.1 Bison bison bison | reverse complement strand
GAAGGGGATTACAGAGGATTAAATGGTTGGATGGTATCACTGGCTCAATGGACATGACTTTAAACAAACTTGTGAGACACTGAAGAACATAGAAGCCTGGTGTGCTGCAATTCATGGAGTCAGACATGACTTAGTGACTGAACAACGGAATATAAAATAGATAACTAATGAGAACCTATTGTATAGCACAGGGAACTGTATTCAGTGCTCTGTGTTGACCTAAATGGGAAGGAAATCTACAAAAGAGGGGATATATGGATACATATAACTGATACAGTTTGCTGTACAGAAGAAACTAACACAATATTTTAAAGCAAGTATGCTCCAATAAAAATTTTTAAAAATTAAAACAATAGGAAAAAATCAGTTGAGTCAAGAGCTGGTTCCTTGCAAGGTTAAACAAGATCAGCAAACCTCTGGCTAAGCTCACCAAGAAGAAAAGAGGTGAAAAAATTAAGAAAATTAAGAAATTAAATTTAAAAATTAAAAAATTAAGAAATTCAAGAGGAGAAAATAAAACCAATACCACAAAAATTCAAAAAAAATCTTAATAAATTACTAGGAACAGTTACATGACAACAAAATAGGCAGCCTAGAATAAATGGACAAGTTTCACAAACATACAGCCTGCCAAAATAGAATCGAGAAGAAACAGATAAACAGATCTATAACTGGAGGTGAAATAGAATTTGTTAAAACAAAAATAATAAATAAATAACTCCCTGCAAACAAAAGGATCAGATGGCCTCATGGGGAATTCTACCAAACATACAAAGAACTCATTCCAAACCTTCTCAAACTCTTCCAAAAGATCGAAGAGGAAGGGACACTACCCAAAGACATTCTATGAAGCCACCATCACCCTGACACCAAAACCAGACACTACCAAAAAAATATTTTACAGGTTAATACCTTTGATGAACATAGATACAAAAATTGTCAGCAAAATACTAGCAAATTGAATCAAACAATACATAAAAAGTATCACATACCATGATCAAGTTGG
>NW_011486097.1:4808-5276 GCF_000754665.1 Bison bison bison | reverse complement strand
TTTCAATTTTTTTGTAATTTACTGAAGCTAGATTTATGGCCCAGGATGTGATGTATCCTGGAGAAGCTTTCTGTGTGCACTTGAGAAAAAGGTGAAATTCATTGTTTTAGGGTGAAATGTCCTATAGATATCAATTAGGGCTAACTTGGCCATTGTATCATTTAAAGTTTGTGTCTCCTTGCTAATTTTCTGTTTAGTTGATCTATCCATAGGTGTGAGTGGGGTATTAAAGTCTCCCACTATTATTGTGTTACTGTTAATTTCCCCTTTCATATTTGTTAGCATTTGTCTTACATTTTGTGGTGCTCCTATGTTGGGTGCATATATATTTATAATTGTTATATCTTCTTGGATTTATCCTTTGATCATTATGTAATGTCCTTCTTTGTCTCTTTTCATGGCCTTTATTTCAAAGTCTATTTTATTGATATGAGTATTGCTACTCCTGCTTTCTTTTGGTCTCCATTT
>NW_011486097.1:0-572 GCF_000754665.1 Bison bison bison | reverse complement strand
AATGGCAACCCACTCCAGTATTCTTGCCTGGAGAATTCCATGGACAGAAGAGCCTGGTGGGCTACAGTCTATAGGGTCACAAAGAGTTGGACATGACTGAGCAACTTAACAAACATAGCTACAATAATCAAGATAGTGTAGTATTGGTGAGTGGATAGACAAACACGCTGGTCAATGAGACAGAATAAACAATCCAGAAAGAGATCAACACAAATCTCCTCAGTTGCTTTTAACAAATGTTCAAGAGTAATTCAGTGGAGGCATATCCTTCTCAGCACACAGTGCTGGAACAATTGGACATCTTCAGGCAAAAGCCAACAGCAAAAACTTTCACCTAAATCTCATACTTTATATAAAAATACCACAAAATGGGTCACAGATCTAAATGTAAAACAGAACTATAAGAGCCTGAGAAAGTACATTATTGTTGTTGTTCAGTCACTAAGTCCTGTCTGACTCTTTGCGACCCCATGGGCTGGCACGCCAGTCTCACCTGTCCTTCACTATTTCCTGAAGTTTGGTCAGATTCATGTCCATTGAGCCGGTGATGCTATCTAATCATCTCATCCTCT
>NW_011486096.1:5083-5442 GCF_000754665.1 Bison bison bison | reverse complement strand
AGGAGGCCAATAAAACTTCAAGACAAGAAGTTTGCACCACTTACGTAGGCCGCAGGTGTCCTCTCGAAGAGCGGAAGGTGCCTCACCCTAGACACCTTCTCGAGTGGGTCTTAACAGCCCAGGCTTAATTAGTAAGCCTGGTGGGTTCCACGCTCCAGATGGAGACTCAGCTGGAAGATAAAGGGAAGAATGACAAGGAACTTTATGAATTGGAGCTCTAAGTTAACTCTTTGATAGAGAGAGCGAGATGGTGGTGGGGGACAGCCCCCAATGAAATCAGAGGTGAGAGTACAAAGCAATAAAATAGGCAGACTCTGGTTTTTTTGTGAGGGAGATGCTCGAGAATATCCGGGTGGACT
>NW_011486096.1:0-1009 GCF_000754665.1 Bison bison bison | reverse complement strand
AGTGCATGATCAGCCACGTGATCACTGACTGCACAGTCACGTGATCAGCGCCTCTCAGTCACGTGATCACGCCTCTCAGTCACGTGATCACCGTATGATAAACAAGTGATCAGTGAACGATCAGCCAGGTGATCACTGCATGCTCAGTCAGGTGGTCGGTTCCTGATCAGCCACGTGATCAGTGCGTGCACAGTCCCATGATCAGCGCCTGTCAGTCACTGATCACTGCCTGATAAACACGTGTTCAGTCCATGATGAGCCACGTGATCAGTGCCCGATCAGCCACGTCATCAGTGCATGCCAAGTCAGGTGATCCGTGCATGATAGACAGGTGTTCAGTGCATGCTCAGTCACCTGATCTGTACTTGATCAGCCACGTGATCAGTGCCTACAGAGTCACGTGAACAGAGCCTGCTGAGTTGCGTGATTCCTGCTTGCTCATCTGCATGAAAATTGCCAGCTGAGCGCCGTGATTCCTGTCGGCTCATCTGCTTGACAATTTCCAGCTGAGCTTCGTGATTTCTGCCTGGTCACCTGCTTGATTATTGCCAGTTGAGCAGCATGATTCGTCACTGCTGAGCTCCATGCTTATTGCCTGCAGATTGCATGGTTCGTGTCTGCTCAGCTCTTTGAGTATTGCCTCCTGAGGTCCCTGTACGGGCGCCACCGCCCGGGGACCAACCCCAGCTGATCCAGGGTATTGGAAGGAGAGATGGCCTAGGCGACTATTTATATGCTAATCAGAGATATCAAGAACAATAGTATGAGGATAGCTCAGTAGGAAAATTCGGTGGAGAAAAGAGACTGAGTAGCTTGGTTTTCGCCGGAGGCCAATAAAACTTCAAGACAAGAAGTTTGCACCACTTACGTAGGCCGCAGGTGTCCTCTCGAAGAGCGGAAGGTGCCTCACCTTAGACACCTTCTCGAGTGGGTCTTAACAGCCCAGGCTTAATTAGTAAGCCTGGTGGGTTCCACGCTCCAGATGGAGACTCAGCTGGAAGATAAAGGG
>NW_011486095.1:13121-14538 GCF_000754665.1 Bison bison bison | reverse complement strand
AGTTTTTGGGGCTCCAAAATCACTGCAGATGTTGACTGCAGCCATTGAATTAAAAGACGCTTACTCCTTGGAAGGAAAGTTATGACCAACCTAGATAGCATATTGAAAAGCAGAGTACATTACTTTGCCAACAAAGGTCCGTCTAGTCAAGGCTATGGTTTTTCCTGTGGTCATGTATGGATGTGAGAGTTGAACTGTGAAGAAAGCTGAGCACCAAAGAATTGATGCTTTTGAACTGTGGTGTTGGAGAAGATTCTTGAGAGTCCCTTGGACTGCAAGGAGATCCAACCAGTCCATTCTATAGGACATCAGCCCTGGGTGTTCTTTGGAAGGACTGATGCCAAAGCTGAAACTCCAGTACTTTGGCCACCTCATGCGAAGAGTTGACTCATTGGAAAAGACTCTGATGCTGGGAGGAATTGGGGGCAGGAGGAGAAGGGGACGACAGAGGATGAGATGGCTGGATGGCACCACTGACTCGATGGACATGAGTCTGGGTGAACTCCTGGAGTTGGTGATGGACAGGGAGGCCTGGCATGATGCGATTCATGGAGTCCCAAAGAGTCGGACATGACTGAGTGACTGAACTGACTGAACTACACACATTGGAATGTTTATTATTTTAGGTTCCTGGTATCAGTCAGAATTATGGGAGCCAAACCTCATGTTTTCATTAGAGTTCTATACCAAATAATTTTCACTTGTAATTAAATACATATTTATTTAGGTTGTATGTCATCAGTTTTGGCAGGCACAAAATTAAACATCAAATTGATTTTTATTTAGATATAGTGAACAATGGAATAACAGATAAATAAACCTGTGCCATATATTAATTGATGTAAAACTTAGCAGTATTTCTTAGAGCTCATTGCTATTATCAGGTCAAATAGTAGAACGTGAGTAAATTAATCAAAGTTGGGGACATATTTGCTGTTCAGAATCTCAATTTATAAATTCTACAATTGAGCTATCTAAAATGTCCTACCTATATGTGCTTCATTTGGGACTATTGATAACACATGTATTTAATGAAAGGCAGTAATGAACTGTACTAACCAGGACTCTGATAATAGCAATGGAGTCAAAAGTTACTTAATCCTATTAGTGTCACACTCTCATTTTAATAAGACCTGACAGCATTAATAAAGATCTATTTATGAAGAGAACAATTTTTATGTTGTCATTTTTCCCCACTGGAGGTGCACTTTAATAATAATCCCCAGCTTTCAGGGACCTAATGGTCATTAGCATTTGATTGTCATCTCTTTTACTTTTTAATACAGATCAAAAATGTTAATCTGCACATCACAGAATTCAGAGAACATAAAATCAAATTATCTTAAAGTGGAAAGGGTGAATTTCCAAATAAAATTTTATAGTAGAAAAATGAAGAAATCACTATATTCAGACCTTT
>NW_011486095.1:8390-10201 GCF_000754665.1 Bison bison bison | reverse complement strand
ATTCAATAGCCACTTGTGGCCAGTAGCTACCATATTTGATACCACAGATTACAGAACTTCCCTCATTGCTGCAGAAAGTTTTACTGGACATTGTAACTTTAGAGATGCTATTTAAAGTGATAAGCCTCACATTTCTATAAACAGTTAACTGTTTCAATGCATCTCCAAAAATCTTTTATGCAGGTATATCGACCCTCTACTTAGTGCTTACTCTTCCCAATTCTACTCCTGTGACATTTATAGCACCATCCTCATATTATGATTTGAGAAACTAAAGGTCAGAAAGATTAATCTGGAGGTGGCTTTTCTAGTTGGTGGCAAGCACAAAATTGTGATCTATATCTTTCTGACTCCTGCATATTTTCCCATTTCATCAGATAAGGGGATGCCATTGCAGGGACCTTACCTAAAAATGCTCATTTATAACATCTATCCTTTTTCAGTTTTTACTTCTTATAATTCACACACAAATTTGCATTTCATTTGAAATTACTCAAAAGATCTCTAGAGTTAGATTTCTGAATCTATTTATAAATAAATACATCTCCACAACATATCAGCATCAGCAAAAATCTTCAGATGATATACATAAAAGTATCTTATTTATATGTTCTTTTAATAATTTTAACATTGGTCATCATGATGATCATAATCTAGTAGTGAATAGTCAGAAACTGCTTATAAAACTTTGAAAATCACTTGATCATGTCTACATAATATCTGCACATTTGTTCTTTTACACATTTGCCAAAATCATTCAAATGATTATGTGTGTATTACTTGGGTATGTATTATTTCACATACCCAAATCTGAGTTTTCTACTACTCTATATACCATATAGGTAATTAAAAGGAATCACCCATTCACTTGATAAATGAATTCCTTCTTCACGATTTTAAAGAATATCCAATATTTCATCTATCCTTCCCTCTGCATTTCCCATCACAAGGCCCAAATCAAACCAAAAAAGGTTCTTTAGAGTAAGGAATTTTTTAGCTGAAAAAAAAAAAAAAGAAAACTTACCCTTTATAGCAAAGTAATGTTCTGTGTTTTGAAAGATTCAGAACAAAATGAAAACATTTAACATTAACAACATGTGTCTAAAATTTAATCTCATTTTGTGATTCAAGAGATGCTTAAAGATCTTTCCTTGACTTGAAATCAGCATGAAATATATTTGTTATTACTATATAAGTGTAGAAATGCTCGTAATAAAAAAGTTCTATTCACCTAAAGTAGATTTATTTACAAATGACAAGATAAAGCTTCTGTCAAAAATAATCACTTAGAAAAACTGATAGGTTTTGTGGATTCATTCTTAATGAATTCTTAGATTTGCTTGTTTAGGCCAAGTTTGAGGCACAGCCATGACTAGATAGATTACAAATAAGATGTTGGGTAAGTTACTGATTTGTAAGCAGCAATGCTGAGCTCCTTGTCTGACTCCTATAATAGATTGTTAGTGGAAACACAAACAATTGCTTGAAAATGAATATACTTAAAATGATTCTTAAACCCCATGCCATTGCAAAAATTGCATTGATAAATTTTCTCTGCTATGCATTAAACTTTGAATAATTGTAAAGATGAATTACTCAAAGTGTGAAGTACACTAAGATTCCCTTTTTTTCCCTTTAAAAATTGAGCTATCTTTAACAAAGTATTTTAAAACGTACCTTAATTAGTTGGTAGTTTTGAACTCCGTTTATTCCTGTGTCTGGATCAATGGCCGCTGGGAGAGCATATCGAGAGTTTACAGCCGAGTTCTCTGGAATTGATATATTGATAACCGTTGCAGGGAATAATGGTG
>NW_011486095.1:4153-5636 GCF_000754665.1 Bison bison bison | reverse complement strand
GTTGCAATCACTGAGATAGTTTGGATCATGAACAAAACCAAGTAATGAAGTAAATAGATCTGAAGCGTCTCATTTTATAAATTTTTATCACAGAATTTAAAAATTATATATCACGGGTCAAACCACCTTCCTATGTTAAAGAGTTAATGTCATTTTTTTTAATTAAGTATTATAGTGAGTAATGCTAATACTGAAGACATTTTCTATTCTAGTAAACAACACAAAAAGACTATTGCCTGTAGTATTTTTAGCATCATTTGCTCAATGATGAGCACTGGGATTACATAATATAGAGACCTTTTCGACTCATTCTCTTATGAATTATTGGTCTTACACTCCTCTATGAATGTGACAGAATGGAAACACCCCATTTTTGCTTACTATAAGTCAATATACATACATATACATGTGTCCTACTGTGAAGCTAGGACATCTAAAAAAATTGAGTGTCTGTGTGTGATTTTATAAATACCATGCAAACACAAGCAAAAATAAAAATAGGGCAGTTACAATAAGAATTAAAACTACCACTCTATTCTTATCTTACCCTTAGGTATTACACATTATTACAACTGGCAGAAGAATACTACAGATCTCTTTTTTAAGCATTGCATGCATTTGCAATCTCTACACAAGAAGGAGGATTAAGAAAATGACCTAATTCTAAGCAGTCCTGTTATCACAATCCATTTGAAATATGTTCTATTCTATCTTTAATAATAGCATCAAATAAAACATTTTAAAATGTGTTTCATCAGTTGAAATTCTCTCAGAGGTTTTGAAAACCAGAAAAATAAGTTGGAAAAAAAACATACTTCAATTTCTAAAATTTAGCCGAAAATACATATTGCAAACCTAGAAGGAATAGTTGCTGTCCAGTTAGTCATTACTTTCGTGAAGGCGTAGTCACATGTTCAACAGATATTTTTAAGGAGTTCGTATATATCAGGCATTATTGTAGGCACTGAGAATGAATCAGTGAACAAAACAAGCAAAATCCTCCGCCCTCACAGAAGATAGTTGATAATTCAAATATACCAGACCGTTTTTGAGTGTTCGACCAGTGTGTAACAAAATTTACTCTGCCTCTATAAGGATGTAAACATGCATGCTATAAATATGCATGAAAATTACCTCAATCTCCAGAATTTGATTCAAAACCTTGCATTTACCACTTGAAAATGTATTGTTATGTTTAAAATTTTGAAGTTCCTTTTAAAATGCTGAGTTTAATTTTTTGAATGACCAGTACAGGAATTTAACTAATAAATATGGATAGAAAGAGCCATTGTTTAGCTTTATGGAAGCATGATGAATTTAACTCAGATACTCAGGGTAAAGATTCCTATGCACATACCTTTGTTGGTGTTGTTGTTTAGTTGCTAGTGTTTGATTCATTGGGAGTCCATAGACTGTAGCCCACCAGGCTCCTCTGTCCATGGGATTTTCCAGTCAAGGATACTGGAGTGGGTTGCCATTTCCA
>NW_011486095.1:0-789 GCF_000754665.1 Bison bison bison | reverse complement strand
CACTTTCATCAAGAGGTTCTTTAGTTCTCCTTCACTTTCTGCCATAAGGGTGATGTCATCTGTGTATCTGAGGTTATTGACAATTTTCACAGCAATCTTGATTCCAGCTAGTGCTTCATCCAGCTTGGTGTTTCACATTATGTGCTCTGCATATAAGTTAAATAAGCAGGGTGACAATATACAGCCTTGCATACTCCTTTTCCCTATTTGGAATGTGTCTGTTTTTCCATGTCTAGATTTAACTGTTGCTTCTTGACCTGCATACAGACTTCTCAGGAGGCAGGTCAGGTGGTCTGGTGATACACACAGTCAAAAGCTTTGGCATAGTCAATAAAGCAGAAGTAGATGTTTTTCTGGAATTCTCTTGCTTTTTCAATGATCCAAATGGATGTTGGCAATTTGATCTCTAAGATATAACAATTATAAATATATATGCACCCAACACGGGAGCACCACAGTACGTAAGACAAATCCTCTGCCTTTTCTAAAACTAGCCTGAACATCTGGAAGTTCATTGTTGACATACTGTTCAAGCCTGGCTTGGAAAATTTTGAGCATTACTTTGTCAGTGTGCGAGATGAGTGTAATTGTGTGGTAGTTTGAGCATTCTTTGGCATTAACTTTCTTTGGGATTGGAATGAAAACAGATATTTTCCAGTTCTGTGGCCACTGCTGAGTTTTCCAGATTTGCTGGCATATTGAGTACAGCCCTTTCACAGCATCATCTTTCAGGACTTGAAATAGCTCAACTGGAATTCCATCACCTCCACTAGCTTTGTTCATAATGAT
>NW_011486094.1:9338-9876 GCF_000754665.1 Bison bison bison | reverse complement strand
AGTCTTTATTGTATTTGTTTTAATATTGCTTCTGTTTTATGTTTTGGTTTTATGTCTAATCTTCTGCAATTAGGGAAAATCTCTGTATGATTTAAAGTACTTGTGTATTTAGAGATTAGATCTGATAGAGTGCCTGAAGAATTAGGGACAGAGGTTCATAACCTTGTACAGGAAGCAGTGACCAAAACCATCCCCAAGGAAAAGAAATGCAAAAAGACAAAATGGTTGTCTGAGGAGGCTTTAAAAATAGTGGAGAAAAGAAGTGAAATGCAAAGGAGAAAAGAAGATATACCCATCTGAATGCAGAGTTCCAAAGAATAGCAATGAAAGATAAGAAAGCCTTCCTCAGTGATCAATGCAACGAAATAGAGGAAAACAATAGAATGGGAAAGACTAGTGATCTCTTCAAGAAAATTAGAGATGCCAAGGGAACATTTCATGCAAAGATGGGCACAATAAAGGATAGAAATGATATGGACCTGACAGAAGCAGAAGATATTAAGAGGTGCAAGAATACACAGAACTGTACAAAAATGGT
>NW_011486094.1:4648-6000 GCF_000754665.1 Bison bison bison | reverse complement strand
ATGTGTCCTGAATTCCTAATTCTGCCATTTTAGTGCCATGAGCCTATCCAAAGCTCTGCTTTCTCTAAGCTGACTCTTCTGTGATGAGCCAGTTATCTAAGGAGAAATAGAGCCTCTCTGAGTTTTCTTTCTGTGCTGAATCTTGGCTCTATAACACTTCATTGCATTGCTAGAACTTGGATGCTTTTGTGTATATATATATATATATGATTTATATTCTATCCCTCTTATTGTTTCTAGCAGGAAATTTGGTCTGAATTACTTAGTCTTCCATTTCTAGAAGCAGAATCAGTTAATCATTCCTTCAACAAATATTGATCATCTCCTATGTGTCAGGCACTGTACAAAACAATGAAGAGACAACTGTTGAATTTGTTAGAGAGGAATATTGCCATCATAGTGTTTATAGTCAAGTGAACAGACAATTATAATATAATATGATAATGCATCGATAAGGTTAATTATAAGATCTGGAGCACTAAGAAGGAGTTCTTGACCCAGCATTTTCTGAGCTTAGACCTGAAAATAAGTAAGAATTATCTATGGTAAGACTGTTTTAGGTAGAAGGATTAAAAATGCAAAGACTTGGAGGTGAGAGATAACATAGCATATTCAGGGAACAGAAAACTCAGTTTCTATAAAGCAGTAGTTACCAAGACAGTGTGTTACTGGCAAAAAGATAGGCATATAAATCAGTGGGATAGAATTATTTGTTTGTAAACAACCCTTACATTAATGGTCAATTGATTTTTGACAAATGTACAGACATTTCCTTGGGAGAAAAAATACTCTGTTCAACAAATGGTGCTGGAACATTTGGACATCCACATGCAAAGAGATAATCTTAGATCCTCATAATGCACCATATCCCAAAGTTAATTCAAAATGTCTGATAGGCTCAAATGTAAGTGCCAAAAGAATAACAATTTTAGAGGAAAATATAGGAGATAATCTTTCAGATTTTGAACTGGACAAGGATTTCTTAGATAGAACACTGCAAATACAGTCCAAAAAATGATAAATTAACAAACTGGGCCTCATCAAAATATAAAAACTTTTGTTTATCAAAAGAAACATTAGTAAATAAACATAACAGACCAGGAGAAAATGTTTGCAACATAAATATTCAATAAAGAATTCATATCCAAGATTTACAAAGGACTCTTGGAATTACAACAATAAGAAGATCACTGAAATTTTACAAAATGGGCAAAGGAAACAAATATTTCAGCACAGAGGATATTCAAATAGCTAAGTAAAAACTTCATGAAAAGATGCTTAATGTCATGATCTATCAGGAAAGTGCAAATTAAAACCACAATGGAGATAAATACCTTATGATCTCACTTATA
>NW_011486094.1:0-739 GCF_000754665.1 Bison bison bison | reverse complement strand
ATTCTTCCTTGCCCATTTATTTAAATGCTTCTCTAAACCCCTCATTTGACATTACATTGTGTTGTAGGTTATCTTGTTCTGTCAACTAGATGGGAAGGTTTTCGAAGGCAGAGACTATTATACTTCTTTGTAGCTTCTACAATACTGATTTGTATTCTTTTTAGTTAAATATGGAAGTAAATGTTAACATATTAAAACATTCTCCCTAATATTGGACTCTGAAACACAGTTGTACACATTTATTGAGGGGAATATCATGCTACATTAAGGATCTGGTGGTTATTAATGGGGTCTGTCACTAAGGTTTCTTTTCTTCTAGAGCCCAGCTTAAGGTTAAACACCCTCACACAGGGCATACTGGGCCCTTGAGCCTCTACCTGCAGTTTCTCTCCCTCTTTCAAATCTTTACAAGCCTTCTGCATAGCAGGAATTCATATTCCTTTGACCTGCTATGTACTTCTTGATTTCCTCAACCCAGCAAGTTTTTACATTTAGAGTGACTTTGGAATTAATCTCCCCTGCAGACTAGTAAAGGTACCTCCATTTCTTGGCATTCTGATTCTAACTGATTTGCCAGGTCATGGGAGGCTCCATGGGCTTCACTGGTGGCTCAGTGGTAAAAAAACCCACTTGCAGTGCAGGAGCCACAGGAGACCTGGTTTCAATCCCTTGCGTTAGGAAGATCCCCTGGAGGAGGGCATGGCAACCCACTCCAAATATTCTTGCCTGGGAAATCCCA
>NW_011486093.1:4474-5111 GCF_000754665.1 Bison bison bison | reverse complement strand
GACTGCAGCCCTCCAGACTCCTCTGTCCATGAGATTCTCCAGGCAAGAATACTGGAATGGGTTGTCTTGCCCTCCTCCAAAGGATCTTCCTGACCCAGGGATTGAACCTGTGTCTCTTATGTCTCCTGCATTGGTAGGCAGGTTCTTTACCGCTATCACCACCTGGTTAGCCAGGGCTAAAAACTATTATTTCTGCAACTACATCTTCTATCACCAATTGCTACCCATTAGAGCCAAAAGCAGGAAGCATCTCTCTTTCTCCACCTTCTGTTCTCCTGTCACTGCCTCTTATTTGCAGACCCGAACAGCAAGCTAAGTTAGCAAAAGAGCCTGGGAAATGCACAGAGCAAAGTCTAGAATAGTAGGAGCAGAGTTGCAGGGCAATGAGTAAATTACTGGCACAGGTCCAGTAAAATAGGAGAAAATAGGAGAAAAATAGATAGTGGGTAATTCTACTTTTTCTATTCCATTCTTAAAAGCTTGAGTATCTAGAAACTTTGAATAAAAACTTGACCTAATAGTATGGTGGTTAAGAGAGTGGACTCTGAGGCTAGATGGCCTAGCTTAGAATCTAGACTCTGCCACACTCTAGGTGAGTGGCTTTGGGCAAGCTGTTTAATCTCTCTGTGTCTCAGCT
>NW_011486093.1:0-906 GCF_000754665.1 Bison bison bison | reverse complement strand
ACTAAAGCCTGAATGCCATATAGTCAAAGCTATGGTTTTTCCAGTAGTCATGTACAGATGTGAGAGTTGGACCATAAAAAAGGTTGTGTGCCAAAGAATTGATGCTTTTGAACTGTGGTGCTGGACAACACTCTTGAGAGTCCCATGGACAGTAAGGAGATCAAACCAGTTAATCCTAAAGGAAATAAACCATCACTATTCATTGGAAGGACTGATGCTGAAGCTGAAGCTCCAATACTTTGACCACCTGATGTGAAGAGCCGACTCATTGAAAAAGACCTTTATGCTGCCAAAGATTGAAGGCAAAAGGAGAAGGGGGCAGCAGAGGATGAGATGGTTAGATAGCATCACTGACTCAAAGGACAAGAGTTTGAGCAAACTCTGGGAGATAGGGAAGGACAGGGAAGCCTGGTGTGCTGCAGTCCATGGAATCTCAGAGTCTAACGTGACTTTGTGACTAAACAACAAGCGCACTCTAGCGCCCATGCTCCATAACAAGAGAAGCCACCCCTACGAGAAGCTTGTGCACTGCAACTAGAGTAGCTGCTGCTTGCCTCAACTAGAGAAAGCCCATGCACAGCAGTAAAGATCCAGAGCAGCCAAAAATAAATAAATAAACTAATTAAAAAGATTCCTGCATGACAGCAATCAGCATGGTCAAAACAGTATTCTCACATTCACTCCCCACCCTCCTTAAGTTTCTTTTGAGCTTTGTCCCAGCAAAAGACCCTCTACCCCTTCAAGATAGTCCTAATTCAAACCTCTCAGTTAGCTCATCAACTGGATCTTCTCTTCTGCATATTTGTCTTTTCTTGGGGTCAATTGGGGTACCCCAACTCACAGGACTAATTCCAGGAAAAGTGCTGCTGGGAGGAAGTTAAAATAATATTAGGTTCCAGACTTTGC
>NW_011486092.1:5281-5534 GCF_000754665.1 Bison bison bison | reverse complement strand
AGAGAAATGAGAACATATAAAACAAAGGAAAACAGTCAAAGGAGACCAAATAATAATAATGTAGTCATTAAGCATAATCAAAGACCTTTAGTTCCTTCTCAAGGGCTATAGATAATATTCTGAGCAACATCCTGTGAGCTGTCTTATAGATACTAAAACCCCAGGTGGGAAAGTTAACTACATGATGACCAGACTCTAACCAGGACATGAGCTACCACAATTCAGAGAACTGATCTCAAAGAAATGGAAACAT
>NW_011486092.1:0-835 GCF_000754665.1 Bison bison bison | reverse complement strand
TCCCTCCGCCACCGCTTTCAACCCCCTACAACAAGCCAAGTAATTTGAGCCACTCTGCACAGCCCGCCATAGCCTCCCTTTGGGGTCTGTGTTTTCCCTGTTTATCATACCTGGGAGACTGACAGACATATGTTTTATGATACATTATATATTAGGCGTGGCTAGAGGCTCCATTTCTATTGAAGACAACTAAAGCATTAAGTTAGAGCTGCCTGGACTTCCCCCGCCATTTGTCCTCTGAAGCTCTTCTCTGAGTTGTATTTCTGTCTTTCAGTACGACACTTGCTCACAAAATGGACAGAACTTGGCTGTTAAAAACCTAAGACTCTCTGCTTCTGCAGTATTTTTTTAGAACAGAGCACCGGAGCCCTCTCCTTAAGTTCCTCCAGTTCTCTTGGTTCTGACAATTGCCCGAAATAGACGAGTACTCCCCGAAGCTGCAAAATCACATCTCTCTTTAAAATACCAGCTAAAACAGAGAAAGAGAAAACAAAAACAGGTCTACTTTTTTTTTAATGGGGTTAAGCAAGTTGTTCTCCTTTCAGGCAGCAGTTGGTTATGTGGTTCCTGCATAGTAATTGGTTAAACGCTCGCCCTCATTCATAAGACTCATACTTGAGAAGAGTACTGCTTCTCAGCATTGTTTTTAAATTTATAAAGATGCCTTTAGACCAATCAGACACTATGTTCCTGCACAGGTAATTAGTAAAATAAGCAAAAGACAGTGCAAAAATTTGAAGCAACATCAGGAAAAACCCAACCTTCATAAACGTTGTAGCCTATGAATTAAGGCTGGTAAGGGGGAAAAAATAACTTCAGTTATTTTATGCAAGTC
>NW_011486091.1:5118-5944 GCF_000754665.1 Bison bison bison | reverse complement strand
AGTATCTTTTTCATGTGTTTGTTAGCCATCTGTATGTCTTCTTTGGAGAAATGTCTGTTTAATTCTTTGGCCCATTTTTTGATTGGGTCTTTTATTTTTCTGGAATGGAGCTGCAGGAGTTGTTTGTATATTTTTGTGATTAATTCTTTGTCAGTTGCTTCATTTGCTATTATTTTCTCCCATTCTGAAGGCTGTCTTTTCACCTTGCTTATAGTTTCCTTTGTTGTGCAGAAGCTTTTAATTTTAATTAGGTCCCATTTGTTTATTTTTGCTTTTATTTCCAATATTTTGGAAGGTGGGTCATAGAGGATCCTCCTGTGGTTTATGTCAGAGAGTGTTTTGCCTATGTTTTCCTCTAGGAGTTTTATAGTTTCTGGTCTTATGTTTAGATCTTATTTATTTTGAGTTTATTTTTGTGTATGGTGTTAGAAATTGATCTAGTTTTATTCTTTTACAAGTGGTAGAATATGATAATTTTTATCTTTCTCTTTCCTACTTAGTTCACTCTGTATAATAGGCTCTAGGTTCATCCATCTCATTAGAACTGGCTCAAATGTGTTCCTTTTTATGGTGAGTAATATTCCATTGTGAATATGTACCACAACTTCTTTATCCATTTGTCTGTTGATGGACATCTAGGTTGATTCCATGGTCTAGCTATTGTAAATAGTGCTGCAATGAACAGTGGGATACATGTGTCTCTTTCAGTTTTGGTTTCCTCAGGGTATGTGCATAGAAGTGGGATTGCTGGATCATTTGGTGGTTTTATTCCTAGTTTTTCAAGGAATCTCCATACTGTCTTCCATAGTGGCTGTATCAATTTACA
>NW_011486091.1:0-787 GCF_000754665.1 Bison bison bison | reverse complement strand
ATATATATATATATATATATATATATATATCACTCTGTTCAACAACAGCAAAGTACACACTCGTTTCAAGGGTCTGCAGAACACATACCACGATAGTCTCTATGCTGGGCCATAAAATGAGCCTCAACAAGTTGAAGACAATGAAATCCTACAGAACATATTTTCAGAGCATAATGGAATCAAACTAGAATTCTGTAAATATGAAAGACAACAGGAAAATCTTTAAACAATTGGCAATTAAGTATGTTTGTAATTAATCCATAGGTTAAGGACAAAATCTCAAAGGAAAACCTTTAAGAAAGACATTGAATTGAATGAAAATGAAAAGACATATCGAAATATATGGAATGCAACTAAAGTAGCACTGAGAAATCTATCACATTAAATGCTTACATTAGAAAAAAGGAAAGGCCTTGAATCAGAGACCTAAGTTCTTACCTAAAGAATACAGGGGAAAGAGGAAAAACCCAAAGCACGTGGAGGGAAATTAATAAAGAGCAGAAATCAATGAAATTGAAAGGAAGAATGTTTTATTTTCTTATTGACTTTCTCTATTTCTTCCACCCAAATCAATAAAATTGATAAACCTTTGGCAAGACTGAAAAGAGAAAGTTAGAGATGACAATGATGGATATCAGGGATAAAACAGGGTATGTCACCACATATCCTGCAGTCATTAAATGGATAATAGGTAGATGTGGTTATTAACTAGTAAACTTGACAAATTAGAAGAAATGAATCAATCCTTTGAAATAATCCCAAATTACCATAACCCCTGCCCCAACCA
>NW_011486090.1:5006-5234 GCF_000754665.1 Bison bison bison | reverse complement strand
TCTTTACCAACTGAGCTATCAGGGAGGCATATCAGTCATATGCATATCTGAGGTTATTGATACTTCTCTTGGCAATCTTGATTCTAGCTTGTGCTTCATCCAGCCCTGCATTTTGCATGATGTACTCTGCAAATACATTAAATAAGCAGGGTGACAATATACAGCCTTGATATACTCCTTTCCCAATTTGGAACCCATCTGTTGTTTCATGTCCAGTTCTAACTGTTG
>NW_011486090.1:0-722 GCF_000754665.1 Bison bison bison | reverse complement strand
GTTGGAGTTTTCCCTCCGGGACTTGGAAATGGCGAACCTGAAAGAACAACACTTGGACAGTCTCTGCAAGGACTGACAAGTTTATTTTTGCAGTCGAGCCTTTTTATAGGAACGAGGAACAAAGAGCTTAGAGCATACGGCCAGCAGAGCACGTACGAGGCTAAGACATAATCAGTAAAAGATACTTCAAGGAACAGTGCATTCTTAACGACCCATGTGTTTATTCATGACTCATTTTCTCAAGCAACGTCTTTAATGTTTAATTGTTAAATCTTGGCACCGAGCATAGCCAAAGGCAGGAAATGTTTTTTAGCTATCAGTACATAATGCCTGGGTACTTCTGGCCCTTCGCCATTTTCCCATGGACCTTCTCCTTCAAGGCTATTTTGCACTGTGCCTCCCAACACACATGCATCACTCAGCCAAGATGGATGCTAGTGAGAGGGATTCTGGGAAGTGGACAGACACCCGGTGTCTCCTTTCAACTTTTCCCAAACTTTTCCCATTGGTGGTGGCTTATTAGTCTTACTAGATGCAGACCTCCATTAACTGGGATTTAAAATTTTTTGAAATATCTTTTTTTCCCTAAGGTTATCCTCATTTTTATCAAATATAATCAAATTAAGGGTGGTTTGTTTGCACAATAGGTCTGTTCTCACTAATTTTGGTCTGATGGTTTATATAACCATAATTGATTATAGACTTTTTATCTTGCTGAAACA
>NW_011486089.1:4608-5560 GCF_000754665.1 Bison bison bison | reverse complement strand
GGAAAAACCATAGCCTTGACTAGATGGACCTTTGTTGGCAAAGTAATGTCTCTGCTTTTGAATATGCTATCCAGGTTGGTCATAACTTTCCTTCCAAGGAGTAAGCATCTTTTAATTTCATGGCTGCAATCACCTATCCCATTAGGACAACCTTAATCTCTCTGGGTCCACACTAAATTATTCACAATTCCCCAAACACCATTCAACTTTATACCTCTAACTCTCTGCCCTCTTATTCTTCTTGCTCAAATTCTATTCATGTTTGATAAACAAGACCAAAATGTAACATCTTTCTGCAGTTTCTCTTACCCACTTCTCCAGCCTAAATTAACTGCTCCAAAACGTTGGGAATTTGTAGGGATAGTTTAAACTACCTACAATCAAAAGTTTTAAATGTTTTAATTGCTCCATCATTTGAGAGCTCAAAGAACTCTATATATACACCTTGATTACGGCACTTACAATATCAAATAGTCATTCTGTCCATCTCTCTCCACAGATGCAGGGGCAGAGGCCAAGTCTTACTTGTTGCCCCAGGACTTGGGAGAGTCCCTCACTCACAGCAGTTTAGCAACTATTTCGCAAACCAATCAAGCAAAGTAAAAGCTTTTCTGGTTTTCATTCTGACACCTGAAATTCTAAAACCTAAAATGCTTAACTATTTTATCTTAAAAATAAATTGTCCCTAAATAATAATAAACTATCCAGACTCAAACAACCAAGATTCACAAAGTTCTTCGAAAAAATTATCTTATCATTATTGTATCTATTAATATTACAAAGTTCTACCACAATATTATAATACAAATTCACATATATTCAGCTAAATATCTGTTCGCTACTTATTTCCCAAGCAACTAATTCTTAACTTCCATAAGGCAAAAAAATTAAGACTCAATCATATTTGATATTAAGAAGTTATTTTAAGCCCATGCCCCACAACAAAGAGTAG
>NW_011486089.1:0-746 GCF_000754665.1 Bison bison bison | reverse complement strand
CTCCTTGCAGTCGAAGGGACTCTCAATTAAACTTCATTAATTAACTAGTTTACAAATAAATACATGTGGGCCTTAAATAACCACCATTTCAATTCTTTGACAACCTAGTGGTGTTTTTGTAACATAAATTAGTTCTCTGGATACATTTCAAAAATATTAATTCACAGTGTTTTAATTCATTAACATCAATTGCAAAGAGTTCAAAGCATCACAATGAGTTTCAAAGTAAGCTTAACCAAAAGTAAACTTTTTCAAATCTGCAAAATAATACTATTATTACATATATAAAAACTAAATGTTACATAATCAAGTCATAAAAAGATATTTTTACTCTGTAGCTAGCCAAGCACTGAACCTTCACTTTGGTTCAAAGTGCATAGCCCACCATTCCACTTTACCACCTACATCACAAAAACTCATCTCTCACAGTTTTTAACAACCTGAAATGTACAGAGGTGGCAGTTAAATGTTCCTGTGTCATTTCAATTTGTAATTGATTCTACAAAAAGAGTTATCCGGTGAGGGGAAAGAATTCAGAACTTTAAGTGCATGTTTATATATTCCTGCAATTCTAATGTGTGGCCAGATAAGCAAGCACTTTCTATAATCTCTTACTATAGCTTTATTACCAGAAATGTATCAAAATCTTAGGAAATGTATAGCAATTGCCTGAGACTTTGTCCAGGTAAATAACAATGACTATAACTTACAAGACAACTTTCCAAACTTAAAAATACTTTTATAAG
>NW_011486088.1:4775-5344 GCF_000754665.1 Bison bison bison | reverse complement strand
TAAATAAAAAGATGCTAAATGACTAGGGACCCAGAGTCTTGCTCAATAGCCTCTGTTCTGTCCCCATGATAGCTTCCTTGCTAGGAGCCAGACACTGAGCTGGAATTGGGGATACAAAATTCCTGGTCCCAGGAAAAAACAGCAACTATCAGCTGCAAGGAGAAAATTCCCCCAAACACCTACCCCAGAGAATTCTTCTTCAGTTTTTATAAATGTACATTAGTAGTGGTGTTTTAGTCACTAAGTCATGTCCAACTCTTGAGACCCCATGGACTGTAGCCCGACAGGCTCCTCTGTCCATGGGATTTTCCAGGCAAGATACTGGAGTGGATTGCCATTTCCTTCTCCAGGGGATCTTCCCAACCTAGGCATCAAACATGGAGACAGCCCTAAAAAGGCAGGTAGAGGGAGTGGTTCACCCTGAACTGTCCCCACTTTCTGCCCCTGTCCTTGTGCTGGCTTGGCCTTATCCTTCTCTGTTCTTTGTTGTTACAGGCTGAATCGTGTCTTCCCAAAGTCATACGGTGAAATCCCAACTCCCGGGACCACGGAATGTGACTGTGTTTGGA
>NW_011486088.1:0-1173 GCF_000754665.1 Bison bison bison | reverse complement strand
AGCCCAGCAGCCTTCTTCCTCCTTTCACTCCTCATCCTGGACCTCTCCTTCAGGTCATGCCCGCCCCCTCCCAGCCCCGGCTTCTTGCATTCAGGCTTCAGCTTCTTACCCCTCCCTGTTCCAGACCAGCCTGCTTTCTTTCCCATCTCCGGACTCTCAACTTCTTCCCTGCCTCCTTCCGGCTTCTTTTCTCTGCCTTTCTGGACTTTGGGCAACTTGGCCTGAAGACTTCCAGGGGTGCCGCATCAGGCAGGCCCCCAGTCTGCTTTCTTAACCCACTAAAGTGTCTGTGCCCAAAGGACCCGGGATGTGGGAGCTGGAGTCCCGGACGTCATCATCCCTACCTAAGTTTCCATTTGCCAGCAATGATGAGTTTATTTTCCACTGTCAGGAATTCCAAGTGTGAATGATTTTACCACTGGTCTGTTCTTGGTACAGCTGGGATTCTATTTATCACAGGCTTAGGAATTTGACTTCCTGGCTTTTCCAAGCCGGGTAGAATTCTCTCCCTTCATCTGCTCTCCCATCACCTCCTCTCCTTTCTCCTCTCCTCTCCCTTACCTTGGCTTCCTTTTTCCCTCCTCCCTCCTCACTCCCTTTCCTTCCTTCTTCCTCTCCCTGCACCCCTTCCTGACTTGGCTGTCCTTAGGGTGGCAGTGACCCAGGCAAGACACAGGGATGAACCGCTGCCTGGGAACGCACTCAAGAGCCCCCAAGCAAGCCGCCTCTCAGGTAAGCAGCAGGTGACGACTGCAGTGCTCACACAGCAGGGAAATGTGTTGACAAGTGGCAAGAGCTCCATTCCTGACTTCAGTCACCCACCCTGCCAAGTGCCTTCACTACTTCAGCAGTTATTTTTATTATTTTTAACTTAAAAAAATTGCTTAACCCAGGGCATAGCATATATTTGAGATTCTGTAGCAATGGAATTGGAAAAGGATGCTTTAAAAGGGTCATTAAGACAAACGCTCTTTGAAAATTTTATAGAAATTCTACTTAGCTATTTGAAAATAAAAGGGTATTACATTGTCTTAGTAAAAATACCTTTCCTTTCAGCTACTCACTTATTTTCTCCTCTTGTTACTCTAGTTTATTAAGTGCTGTTTTTGTAGCGTCATGCCCGGTCCGCGGCAGCCCTGTGATTTGGTGGAGCCCAGCCTGGCAAAGGTTTTT
>NW_011486087.1:4710-5121 GCF_000754665.1 Bison bison bison | reverse complement strand
TTTTTTCTGTATGAAGTACAGAGGTCAAAGAGTAAAGTACAAATATAATCTTTAAATTAAAAATGTTAGTACAATCAAATATTACTTTGGATTTTAAAATAAGAATAAAAAGAAAATAATAGAACAATTTACAGAATTCTAAAACTGACAGATATTTGAAACTTGCAAGCTATTTGTCTCCATAAACACTATGCTACTACCACTTGTTCCATGTGCCCCTTCATCCTTTTTGAAATGAATGTCTTATTGAAATGTTGGATGTATAACAGTATGTTAGCTTCAAATGGGCTACAAAATGCTTTTACTTTTACATGCATTATAAAATGACTACCAGTATGTCTAGTAGCAATAGTTCCTAACAAATGTATTACAATATTATTGACCATATTTGTATGCTGTATATTACATCCC
>NW_011486087.1:0-996 GCF_000754665.1 Bison bison bison | reverse complement strand
CCTTCTTTCTGGAGGGTTTTTATCATAAATGGATGTTGAGTTTTGTTAAAGGCTTTCTCTGAATCTACTGAGATAATCATATGTGTTGTTTTCCTTCATTTTGTTAATGTGGTGTATTACATTGATTGATTTGTGAATATTGAGGAATCTTTGCATCCTTGAGAAAAAGCCCACTTGGTCATGATGTATGATCTTTTTAATATGTTGTTGGATTCTGATTGCTAGAATTTTGTTAAGGATTTTTGCATCTGTGTTCATCAGTGATATGGGCCTTTAGTGTTCTTTTTCTGTGGCATCTTTGTCTGGTTTTGGAATTAGGGTGATGTTGGCCTCACAGAATGAGTTTGGGAGTTTACCTTCCTCTGTAATTTTCTGGAAAGGTTTGAGTAGGATAGGTGTTGAAAAGAAAAGTGAAAGTGAAGTTGTTTAGTACTGTCTGACTCTTTGCGACCTCATGGACTGTAGCTTACCAGGCTTCTACGTCTGTGGGATTTTCCAGGCAAGAGTATTGGAGTGGGTTGCCATTTCCTTGTCCAAGGGAACTTCCCTACCCAGGGATTGAATGCAGGTCTTCTACATTGCAGGCAGATGCTTTACCCTCTGAGCCACCGGGGAAGGATAGGTGTTAGCTCGTCTCTAAATTTTTGATAAATTCACCTATGAAGCCATCTGGTCCTGGGCTTTTGTTTGTTGGAAAATTCTTGATTCCAGTGCTATTTCCATGCTTGTGATGGGTCTGTTAAGATTTTCTCTTTCTTCCTGGTTCAGTTTTGGAAGGTTATACTTTTCTCAGAATTCGTCCATTTCTTCCAAGTTGTCCATTTTATTGGCATATAGTTGCTGATAGTAGACTCTTATGATCCTTTGTATTTCTGTGTTGTCTGTTGTGATGTCTCCATTTTCATTTCTAATTTTATTGATTTGATTCTTCTCCCTTTTTTCCTTGATGAGTCTGGCTAATGGTTTGTCTATTTTATTTATCTTCTCAAAGACCAG
>NW_011486086.1:3616-4019 GCF_000754665.1 Bison bison bison | reverse complement strand
CAAATTTTTTATGCATCTATTGATATAATCATGTGGGCTTTATTTTCTTTAGACTGTTAGAATGGTTGTGGTTATTCAGTCACTCAGTTATGTCCAACTTTTTGCGACCCCATGGACTGCAGCACGCCAGGATTCCCTGTCCTTCACCATCTCCTGGAGCTTGCGCCAGCTCATGTCCACTGAGTCAGTAATGCTATCTAATCATCTAGTCCTCTGTCATCCCCTTGTCCTCCTGCCTTCAATCTTTCTCAGCATCAGGGTCTTTTCCAATGAGTCAGCTCTACGCATCAGGTGGCCAAAGTACTGGAGCTTCAGCTTCAGCACCAGTCCTTCTAATGAATATTCAGGACTGATTTCCTTTAGGATAGACTGGTTTGATCTCCTTGCAGTCCAAGGGACTCTC
>NW_011486086.1:0-1014 GCF_000754665.1 Bison bison bison | reverse complement strand
AATTACCATATGACCTAGCATGCATTTATATTCAAAAAACAGAAATACACACTAATTTATAAAGATACATGCACTCCAATATCTATAGTAATATTATTGACAGTTGCCAAGATATGGAACCAACCTAAGTGTCCATCAACAGATGATAAATGTTAAACATGGTGTTTAAATGTTAAAAACAATAAACAGATGAATGAAGATGTGTATACAGCAGAAAACTACTCAGCCATAAAAAGAATGAAATTTTTCCATTTGCCACCACATGGATGGACATGGAGGACATTTTGCTGAGTGAAATGTCAGATAGAGAAAGACATATACTTATGTGGAATCTAAAAATTACAGCAAGCTATTGAATATAACAAAAAAGAAGCAAACTCACAGATACAGAATGAACTAGTGGGTACCAGTGGAGAGAGAGGGGAGAGGCAGCATAGCGGTGAGAGATTGGGAGGTACAAACTATTGGGTGTAACATGGGCTCAGTGATGCATTGTACAACACAAGGAATAGAACCAATATATTGCAATAACCATAAATGAAAAGTAACCTTTAAAATTTGTATAAAAATTAAAAAAATAGAAATACAATTAAAAGTTATGTGTTGAACTTGTATTCTGTGACATTGCTGAACTCATTAGTTCTCAGCGGTTTCCATTTAACATTCCCTGAGATTTTCTACACAGATAATCATTTGTCTACAAACAGACTGCTTCTTCCTTTCTAATCCGTATGTTATTTCTTTTGGTTATCTTACCACATCAGTTAGAACTTGTAGTACAATGTTGACTAGGAGTTATGAGGGTAATATCCTTGCCTTATTCTTAATTTTAGGAAGAAGGCATTTAGTCACTTACTATTAAGGTATTAATTGTAGATTTTTAATAGATACTTTTTTTAAAATCAGGTTAAGGAAATTTCCTTTTACTCCAGGTTTTTTGAGAGTTATTTTTTAAAATAATGAATGGATGTTTTATTTTGACAAATTTTTTATGCATCTATTGATATAATCATG
>NW_011486085.1:5606-5911 GCF_000754665.1 Bison bison bison | reverse complement strand
TTGACTGTGTGGATCACAACAAACTGTGGAACATTCTTAAAAAGATGGGAATACCAGAACACCTTATCTGCCTCCTGAGAAAACTGTATGAAAGTAAAGAAGCAACAGTTAGAACTGGCCATAGAACACAGACTGGTTCCAAATTGGGAAATGAGTACGTCAAGGTTGTATATTGTCACCCTTCTTATTTAACTTATATGCTGAGTACATCCGGAGAAGGCAATGGCACCCCACTCCAGTACTCTTGCCTGGGAAATCCCATGGACCGAGAAGCCTGGTAAGCTACAGTCCATGGGGCCACTAAG
>NW_011486085.1:0-1092 GCF_000754665.1 Bison bison bison | reverse complement strand
TGTGAAGATGTTTCTGGATGAGATTAATATTTGGATCCTAATCTGAGTAAAGCAGATTATCCTCCTGAATGTGGGTGAACCTCATCCAATCAGTTGAAGACTTGAGTAGAATAAAAAGGCTAGGTAAGAAGAAATTCCTCCTGTTTGACTAAGTTGGAACATTGAGTTTTTTCCCAGTCCTAAAACTTAGACTGAAAGATGAGATTTTGGGCCTTGACCCCACCAGCTTTTGAACTGGAACTTATATCATCAGCTCTCCTGGTTCTCAGGCCTTTGGGCTCAGACAGAACTACACATCAGCCCTTGTGGGTTTCCAGCTTGCTGACTGTGGATCTTGGGACTTCTCAGCCTCTGTAACCATGAGCCAATTCCTTATAATAAACCTCTCTCTATTTACATATAAAGGATTTATATATGTACATATGCATGCATCCATGCCAAGTTGCTTAGTCGTGTCTTACTCTTTGTGACCTCATGGACTGTAGCCTGCTAGACTCCTCTGTCCATGAAATTTTCCAGGCAAAAATAGTGGAGTGGATTGCTATGTCCTTTTCTAGGGGGATCTTCCTGACCCAGGAATTGAACCCATGTCTCTTATGTCTCCTGCATTGGCAGGTGGATTCTTTACCACTAGTGCCACCTGGGAAGCCCCCATATATGCATATATGTGTGTGTGTGTATATTTATACGTATATGATAGTATTAACAACTGGCTAATATATATAACATTGGATGTCATGTATATATTTAATCCTTAATTTCTGCCATTCCTTATTCATCAGATCTCAGGTGAGAAATAGCCCTGTTTACAATTGAAATCAGATTTTCAAACAAAATGAGGCCTTGATTTATGGATGAAACAATGGCAGGCTTCAGGACTTCTCTGGTCCCTTTTGGCAAGGAAAATAAATGCCTTCCCCTTGGTGGTTATGATCTGAATGGTCAAAATTAGCCTTTCTTTTCACATTTCATAGATTTCTTGAATTTTAGAGTCAAAAGCTTCCTTACTGTACTTACTTCACAGATGAAAAAACTGAGACCCAGATACATATTAATTTACTCAAGGTCAAGTGTTTAGTTTATCAAAGATCT
>NW_011486084.1:17844-18133 GCF_000754665.1 Bison bison bison | reverse complement strand
CAGTCCATGGGATCTCAAAGAGTTGGACACAACTGAGCACACATGCATACACACATAGATTAAGACCTGTGTAAGACAACACATGTTTAGCAGCACCTGGATCAGAATACCAGCTTAGTATAGAGTTAGAAGAGGGTGTTTGCTATGACCAGTGTGTTCTCTCAGCAAAACTCTATTAGCCTTTGCCCTGTTTCGTTCTGTACTCCAAGGCCAAATGTGCTTGTTACTCCAGGTGTTTCTTGACTTCCTACTTTTGCATTCCAGTCCCCTATAATGAAAAGAACATCTT
>NW_011486084.1:15673-16267 GCF_000754665.1 Bison bison bison | reverse complement strand
AGTGTTTGCTAAGAATGTCTGTGTGGTTCAAAAGTAAGTCAATAGTCCTTATCAAATTATTAACTTATACCAGAAAAGATCGTCTGGAGCACTTGTATGGCAACAGCTGGTTTGTGTCTTCCCGCAGCTCCCAAAGTTATATCAGTGAAAACATTGAGCTAAATGGCTCCCGAATTTATTAGAAAAAAACGTGAAACATAGTTTTGATGTTGGAGGAAGGAAAATACATTGTACATGGATAGTTGGAGCATTATGGTACAATGTTTTCTGTGACCCTATGCAAGTGCAGTTCAGTGACCTAATTAATGGCTAGAATATGGCTTGGATGCTGGAGGGCAGGGCAGCATAGTTGTTCCCAGGCTGGGTTTGGCAAAAAGATAGATCAACACCTGGGGCTTCTCTAGTGGCACAGTATCCAGGTGGTAAAGTATCTGCCTGCCAATGCAGAGGACACAGGAGAAGCAAGTTTGATCCCTGAGTCGGATGATCCCCTGAAGAAGAAAATGGCAACCCACTCCAGTATTCTTGCCTGGAGAATTCCATGGACAGGGGAGCCTGGCAGGCTACAGTCCATGGGATCTCAAAGAGTTGGAC
>NW_011486084.1:9485-11938 GCF_000754665.1 Bison bison bison | reverse complement strand
CTGTGGTGTTGGAGAAGACTCTTGAGAGTCCCTTGGACTGCAAGGAGATCCAGCCAGTCCATCCTAATGAGATCAGTCCTGGGTGTTCATTGGTAAGACTGATGTTGAAGCTGAAACTCCAATACTTTCATCACCTGATGCGAAGAGCTGACTCATTTGAAAAAACCCTGATGCTGGGAAAGATTGAGGGCAGGAGGAGAAGGGAACGACAGAGGATGAGATGGTTGGATGGACATCACTGACTCAATGGACATGGGTTTGGGTGAACTCCGGGAGTTTTGATGGACTGGGAGGCCTGGTTTGCTGTGGTTCATGGGGTCACAAAGAGTCGGACATGACTGAGTGACTGAACTAAACTGAACTGATATATGGATGTGAGAGTTGGACCGTAAAGAAAGCTGAGCTCCGAAGAATTAATGCTTTTGAACCGTGGTTTTGGAGAAGACTCTTGAGAGTCCCTTGGACTGCGAGGAGATCGAACAAGTCAATCCTAAAGGAAATCAGTCCTGAATATTCATTGGAAGGACTGATGTTGAAGCCGAAGCTCCAATATTTTGCCCACCTGATGCAAAAAGCAGACTCATTGGAAATGACCCTGAGGCTGGGAAAATTGAAGGCAGGAAGAAAAGGGGACGACAGAGGATGAGATGATTGGATGGCATCACTGACTCGATGGACATGAGTTTGAGCGAGCTCCAGGAGTTGGTGATGGATAGGGAAGTCTGGCATGCTGCAGTCCATGGGTTCACAAAGAATTTCAGACATGACTGAGCGTCTAAAATGAGAACTGAGTGGATATAAGAAAATCTCTCATTGTGGTTTAGATTTGCATTTCCCCTACGACTAATAATGTTGAAAATCTTTTCATATGCTTCTTGGGTATTTGCATATCTTCCTTGGAGAAGTCATGGTTTCATTTTGATTCTCCAAGAGGTGTGGGAAGCATTGTGTGGCAGGTAGGGCCATCTGGAATAGAAATAGTAACGCTGATAATCCATATTAAATATCCACTAAGCCCTTTGACCACATTACAGAATTAAAGAGCTTAATTTATAGGAAAAAGAAAATCCATTTTTCTAATGGCAACAAAAATTGTTCTATTCATGTGGCCTTAGCTGAGAATGAAGAAGAACTGTTTAATGGGGGAAGCTTGTTTAGCAGGAAGAACAACTTACTCATCCCTAAGCCTCAAAATTCCAGAACATCTTATTGGAACCCAGATTCTGCCAGGATCATTCGTGTGCACCCTTGTGTATGTTGGAATAACAGCAAAAGTCTATCATAAATGTGCACCTTATTTCTTTATTTCTCAACTTAATTGGGTGCATTCCACTGTGCTTTAGTTGACCCTAGAGAAACTTTTTCCTCTATGTTTGGAAAAAAATTCACGTATTTCTCTTCACTGAAAATGAACTCTTATCAGAGAATAGTTTGAATATACATTTCTTCTATACTAGATTATTGCATCAGGATTCCCTTAGGAGGATTTGCAGTATTGCTATCAGAGGCCTAAGGTTGAGATGACTACCCATCCCTGGAAGGGCTCTGGATAACCTGATAAATTCAGACATTTGGAAATACTTGGTCAGCAGTCTGTGACAAACAGGGAAGGCAAAGGAAAACAGAACTCCAAAAGTCATCAATCTAAATTAATTAACCCAGTGACATTGTCATAGAATTTTAGCTCCACTGCAGAAACCAAGTGAATTCAGGTAGGTAAGCTTTTTTTGTTGTGGGATGTTTATTTACAATGAACTGCAGAAGAGGGTTAATCTAATGGGATGCAGGACTGCATTGGAGGTGAAATGCTTTGTGACCAACATCCATTTGAGGTATCAATTAACTTTTAATTCTCAGAAGGAAACAAAAGCAGCCCTGCACAAAGACTAAATTGGGGGTGGTATAAGGGGCACAGAGCTCATGGAAACTCGGGCCTGCTACCTTTTTTGTAGCAGGGAAAGGCCTCCTTATCTAACACAAAGGGGCTGAAGAGTAGGGAGGGAGAAGGGTGAATTGGTGTGTGGCCTGTTAACTCAATGATGTTTCTAAAGCCTGAATAGAAGAGTCAAAGCCACCCAAGTCAAAACAGCACTAAGTCAATAGCTTGGCTGAGACATCATGACCTGAATGGAAATGCAAATGGTTCAGTCCAGTAACGGCTTTGGGTGTCACTTGGTCCACCAGCTCTTCCTTCCATAGAACCTTTTCTGCTGCCCACAGAAGAGCAAATCACCTTTTTAGATACTGGATCCCAACTCCAGGGAAAACCCAGTATGTGCCAAACCAAATTAAGAGAGCACAAAAATTATAGGGTGGTAATTCCCAATTAAAAACAGAATATTTACAGCACTCAAGGTTTCCCTAGAGTCCTTTTAAACCACGAGCCATGTGATTTTGAAAAAGTGGCAGCTGTGGCCCTACAGAGGCATCTCACGTCCAACAAGGGAGAAAAA
>NW_011486084.1:5783-6707 GCF_000754665.1 Bison bison bison | reverse complement strand
CAATGGTTATTTCAACACTTGCATCCAAGTTTGTGAATGTAAAGCCCTTGGTCACCCATCGGTTTCCTATGGTGAAAGCTCTGGGGGCTTTTGAAACCTCCAAAAAGGGTTTGGGGTTGAAAGTCATGATCAAGTATGACCCCAATGACCAGAATCCATGATGCGAATTGGGCTCTGTCCTTGTGCCCACTCTCAGCATCTTGGGGCTAAGTGTTTGGCTGGGCAGTGTGAAAGTTTCTTTTGAACAGTAAGAATAATTAATAATTGTGTGTGTGCTCAGTCATATCTGACTCTTGCCAACCCCACGAACTGTAGCCCACCAAGCTCCTCTGTCCATAGGATTTTCCAGGCAAGAATACTGGAGTGGGTTGCCATTTCCTTCTCCAATAATAGTTAAATAATTAATAAAATTATCAAATAATAAAAATAAATAATTGATTCATTGTAAATAGAGAGCTTTACACAGGGGAGCTTGTGTGCCTTAAACATACAAGTAAGGAGAATTTGGGGGAACTTGTAGCCAGAACGACCTGTTTATGCTGATCAGAGTTCAGCAAGTAGAGCAGAGCTTGGCAAGCAGGTGCAGGGAACTCTCCTTCCTCCTACAGTGCCTGGAAGTTGAGTGAGGAAAGAAATCTGCCCCTTGGGTTCCTGCTTCTATTGTGACTGTGGCCAGATGGAGGATGGGAGCTCAGGTATGAAGAGACCTTTTACAACTTTATCAAGACTTAACTGAGCTTCCCTAGTGGCTCAGATGGTAAAGAGCCACCTGATAAAGAATCTGCCTGCAATACAGGAGACCTGGGTTCAATCCCCGGGTTGGGAAGATTCCCTGGAGGAGGATATGACAACCCACTCCAGTATTCTTGCCTGGAGCATTCTATGGACAAAGAAGCCTGGTGGGCTACAGTCCATGGGTTCGCA
>NW_011486084.1:4473-5683 GCF_000754665.1 Bison bison bison | reverse complement strand
TGAAGCTTCAATACTTTGGCTACCTGATGAGAAGAGCTGACTCATCGGAAAAGACCCTGATGCTCGGAAAGATTGAAGGCAGGAGGAGAAGGGGATGACAGAGGATGAAATGGCTGGATGGCATCACCGACTCAATGGACGAGTTTGAGCAAATTTTGGGAGATAGTGAAGGACAAGGAAGCCTGGCACACTGCAGTCCATGGGATCACAAAGAGTCAGACATGAATAACAACAACAAAGTCCAGCTCTAGAAGGAAAAGGGGTGCACATGTTTACTTCCTGACTCCTTAGCATGTGCTCCACCGTCTCCTCCCCTGGTTCAGGGATAGGATAGTACTCCAAGTGCAGGTCTCTGGGTCCATGCACCACCAAGCAGAGGTCGTCAGGCTTGGCTGCCGCCATGTTTGTCCCTCCCTCCTTTCTGGTCAGGGCTGCTGTCTGCTGTTCGTGAGATGGTTTAGCAGGTGCTACTGAAGATACATCCTGTCGGAATTTGTAGTTCAGATGTCCATGGCCGGCAGCATGGTCGAATCAGAAATTTTGTTGTGAAAAAGCCAATGGTGCTAGGGCATAAAGCTTTGAGAACAGTCATAAAAGTGGAATCATCGGTCAAGCACTTATAACCAGGTGATCATGTTGACATTGAGCTTGGAGCTCCTTGAGAAACTTGATGAACTCTGCAAGACTGGCCGATACAATCTGTCACCAACCATCTTCTTCTGTGCCATGCCGCCCGATGATGGGAACCTCTGCCAGTTCTACAAGCACAAGGCTAATTTCTGCTACAAGTTTCCTGACAATGTCACCTTTGAGGAAGGGGCCCTGGTTGAGCCACTGTCTGTGGGGATTCATGCCTGCCGGCAAACTGGAAACAAGGTCCTTGTGTGTGGAGCTGGGCCAGATGGACTGGTCAGTTCCTCACAGCCAAGGCGATGGGTGCAGCTCAAATGGTGGTGACTGATCTGTCAGCCTCTCGGTTGTCTAAAGCCAAGGAAGTTGGGGCTGATTTCATCCTCCGGACTCCAATGAGAGCCCTCAGGAAATAGCCAAGAAAGCAGAAGGTCTTCTGGGCAGCAAGCTGGAAGTCACCATCAAGTGCACAGGAGCAGAGACCTCCATCCAGGCAGATATCTACCAGACTCATCCTGGTGGGCTGGTGCTGGTGGTGCTGGGCTCTGAGATGACCAGTGGGCCCTTCATGCATGCAGCC
>NW_011486084.1:2957-4373 GCF_000754665.1 Bison bison bison | reverse complement strand
TCTTGCCTGGAGCATTCTATGGACAAAGAAGCCTGGTGGGCTACAGTCCATGGGTTCGCAAAAAGTCGGACACAACTGAGTAACTAAGCACACTCAGCACAACTGGCCCAGAACCTGATTTTCACAAAAGTCTGCAGCTCAGGGTTGGGGGTGAAAGGTTGTGAACAGTTTGCCTTTAAAGCACGGTGCTTCTAGACAAAAGTACTATTTGATTGGATGATAAAATGAGAATACAGGACTTACCCTCCTGGGTCTAGGATAATTTAAAAACCAAACACAACTGAAATCCCATGTGAAATTTAAAAAAAAAATGTGGGTTAGAATCTTACAAATGGAAAGCCCTCTTTATTTTCAAATGCAAATCTGATTCAAATCAAGGCCAAAAGTTTAAACAGTGATTTAGAAATCAACCCTTGAGTTCAAAGCTGATTTTAAGTGTAGCAAAATGTCTTTGCTCTTGTCCAGCCCTCAGGTTTCTACTGTAGTCCTGCAATCAGCACTGGAAATGGAGACCCAGAGGTGACAACCTTTTCACTCTCTTCCAGAACCTCCCTATCTCTCTACCATGTTAGCAACAGAATTGTCAACAACTAGATAATGATTATCTAATTCTAAATGTTATCTAACTCCAGTAATAGGATTAAAGATAATTCAGTCTGTCCAGCTTTAGGATTCCAGCCACATGTTAACCCCTAGCAAACTCCATTGGCCAGTGGCCATTTCCATGAGCTGTTCTCTCATTTAAAATAGCACTATCCCCAGAGCAACAGAAGAAAAAATGAGATCCATTGGATCTTGTCAAATTTTAAAATCTTTTGTGCTTCTAAGAATACCATCAAGAAACTGAAAAGACAAACCACAGAATGGGAAAATCTATTTACAAATCATATGTCTAATAAGGGGCTTCCCTGGTGGCTCAGATGGTAAACAATCTGCCTGCAATGAGGGAGACCCAGGTTTGATTCCTGGGTTGGGAAGATCCCCTGGGGAAGGGATCTAGTATACAGATCTGTCTAGTATACAGACCTGTCTAATAAGGATCTAGTATATGGAATGTATAAAGAATTCTTAGAACTTAATAACAAAACAGACAGCCCAATTGAAAATGGGCAAAAAAATCTGATTAGACGTTTTTCCAAAGAAGATAAATGGCCATTAAACACATGGAGAAGTCCAACATCATTAGTCATTAGGAAAATATGAATCAAAACCACAATGATATACTATTTCACATATATTGGGAAGATTATCATAAAAAAGACAGATAATTATTTGTATTGGTGAGGATGTGGAAACATAAGAACCATCACATATTTCTGGTGAGATTGTAAAATGGTACTGCCACTTTAAAAAAGTTTGGCAGTGCCTTGAAGAGTTAAACATAGAGTTACCACATGACCCAGCAATTCCACTACT
>NW_011486084.1:0-1021 GCF_000754665.1 Bison bison bison | reverse complement strand
GGCTAATTGTTTTGCTGTTTTTTTCCCTCTAAATGTTCTTTCCTGCTGGCAGAAACAAGCATTAACCACACATGCTATTTGTCTTTTTTGCTGCCTTCACAACCAAGGTTCTGCTTTCTTGAGCTGTCATCTCACCAGCATTAGCAGCTTCAGTCTGCGCAACAGTGTTCTACAAGTCAGCCTCCCACCCTTAAAAATGCATGAACCAACCCCTGTCTGCACAGAACTTGTTATCCTTTGATTCTGTGAAACTTGTCATTTCACAAGATCTAAAAGCCTCAAAACTCTGGCTTGCTGATAGCAGAAGTTAAAGGTACACCAGCCCATGTCTGAGCTCAGAACCACAACATGAAAACTGTCTACATTGGCCTTGTAATGGGAGATTGCAACCAGCATTAAAGCCCTGCTTTTTTTTTCCCTTTTATCATCAGTTAAAAATTGAATATTCAATGGTAATGAAATAGTAGGACTAATGCTGATAAAAACAAACATAGCAGACCTCACTCCTCCAAACACTGATACCATTATATCTGAAATCCAACAGAAGTACTACTAGCCCTGTCTCTGATGATCTATCTTTGACTAATACCACATGCAAAACACTAAAGTATGAGTTTAAAAACCTATGTATCCTAGTTGACTTATATTTATGGAATGCAAAATAATGTTTTCTATATACTTATGGAATGCAAAATAATGTTTGCTGTACATCTTATATTACATAATGTGTGTGTGTTAGTTGCTCAGTCATGTCTGGCTCTTTGTGACGCCATAGACTGTGGCCCACCAGGCTCCTCTGTCCATGGGATTTCCCAGGCAAGAATACTGGAGTGGGTTGTCATTTTCTTCTCCAGGGGATCTTCCCAAACTAGGGATCAAACCCAGGTCTCCCACATTGCAGGCAGGTTCTTTACCGACTGAGCCACCAGGGAAGCCCTGTGTTATGTAATATATAAGGTTAAATACATAAGACTTAAAATGCTTTCATATTACTCCAAATCAAATTTCTCCCTTGAGAGTA
>NW_011486083.1:5041-5954 GCF_000754665.1 Bison bison bison | reverse complement strand
GGTAACTCCCCCAGTGGAGAAGCAGCACAGACGCCTGCATCCACCACTAGCAAGCGGGGGCTGGGCAGGGAGGCGAACGCTGCATTGCTTAGAGTTAAGGACCGGGCCTGAATGCCCTGAGGGCAATCTGAGGGAACTAACTTGGGATGGCAAACCAGACTGTGGGATAGCTACCACGCACAAAGCCGTAGCCTAGGACACCGCCAGACCTGCTCACAGAACAATGGACTGAGCAGAGCTAGCCGGCTGCAGACCATCCCTCTCTGGTGACAGGCAGCCAGAGCCAGAAGGGGGCAATGGCAGCCCCAGAGAGGCATTATTTACCAAACTGCAAGCAGGCTTCTTTGCTAACTAAGACTTCTTGGAATTCTGGACGGTCAACATCTGCCTGAGAAGGTGCGCTGCTGGTTGTACATGCAGAAAACTGAGCGGCACAGACGGGGGAGGCGGTAAGTTGCAGCAACCATGCTCGCCAAACACCTGGTCACCTGAGCTGCTCAGACCTGGGAAGGACACAAAACACAGGCCCAACCAAATCTGCACCTCTGAGGACTACCCGAGTACCTAAACCTAAGCGACTTAGACTTGGGAAGTGCATACAACCCAGGGCTGACCTCAGACAGTTCCCTGCAGAGCAACCTAGAGCCTAAGCAGTGTAGACAGGGAAAGCACACACGCTGTGAGCGGGGGCATAGCCAGTGTGTCCGAGTCACTGCAAGCACACACCAGTGTTATCTGTTGGCAATGTCCCTCCCTCCCCACAGCACGACTGAACAAGTGAGCCTAAAAAAGTGTCCACCACCACCCCCTTGTGTCAGGGCAGAAATTAGATACTGTAGAGACCAGCAAACAGAAGAAGCTAAAACAGAGGGAACTTCCTTGGATGTGACAGGTGCAATAGATTAAAACCCTG
>NW_011486083.1:0-885 GCF_000754665.1 Bison bison bison | reverse complement strand
ATCACTGATGAACATAGATGCAAAAATCCTTAACAAAATTCTAGCAATCAGAATCCAACAACATATTAAAAAGATCATACATGATGACCAAGTAGGCTTTAGTCCAGGGATGCAAGGATTCTTCAATATCCAAAAATCAATCAGTGTTATACACCACATTAACAAATTGAAAAATAAAAGCCATATGATTATCTCAATAGATGCAGAGAAAGCCTTTGACAAAATTCAACTTCAATTTATCATAAAAACTCTCCAGAAAGCAGGAATAGAAGGAACATTCCTCAACATAATAAAAGCTATATATGACAAACCCACAGCAAACATTATCCTCAATGGTGAAAAATTGAAAGCATTTAAGTCAGGAATAAGACAAGGGTGTCCAGTTTCACCACTACTATTCAGCATAGTTTTGGAAGTTTTGGCCACAGCAATCACAGCAGAAAAAGAAATAAAAGGAATCCAAATTGGAAAAGAAGTAGTAAAACTCTCACTGCAGATGACATGATCCTATATATAAAAAACCCTAAAGACTCCACCAGAAAATTACAAGAGGTAATCAATGTTGTAGGATATAGTAATGTTGCAGGATATAAAATCAACACACAGAAATCCCTTGCATTCCTATACGCTAATAATGAGAACATAGAAAGAGAAATTAAGGAAACAATTCCATTCACCTTTGCAACGAAAAGAATAAAATACTTAGGAATATATCTACCTAAAGAAACTAAAGACCTATATATAGAAAACTATAAAACACTGGTGAAAGAAATCAAAGAGGACACTAATAGATGACGAAATATACCGTGTTCATGGATCAGAAGAATCAATATAGTGAAAATGAGTATACTACCCAAAGCAATCTATAGATTCAATGCAATCCCT
>NW_011486082.1:4758-5224 GCF_000754665.1 Bison bison bison | reverse complement strand
TATTTTATTCTTTCCGTTGCAATGGTGAATGGAATTGTTTCCTTAATTTCTCTTTCTGTTTTCTCATTATTAGTTTACTAGGAATGCAAGGGATTTCTGTGTGTTGATTTTATATCCTGAAACTTTACTATAGTCATAGATTAGTTCTAGTAATTTTCTGGTGGAGTCTTTAGGGTTTTCTATGTAGAGGATCATGTCATCTGCAAATAGTGAGAGTTTTACTTCTTCTTTTCCAATTTGGATTCCTTTTATTCTTTTTCTGCTCTGATTGCTGTGGCCAAAACTTCCAAAACTATGTTGAACAGTAATGGTGAAAGTGGGCACCCTTGTCTTGTTCCTGACTTTAGAGGAAATGCTTTCAATTTTTCACCATTGAGGATAATGTTTGCTGTGGGTTTGTCATATATAGCTTTTATTATGTTGAGGTATGTTCCTTCTATTCCTGCTTTCTGGAGAGTTCTTATCA
>NW_011486082.1:0-699 GCF_000754665.1 Bison bison bison | reverse complement strand
AGTGCCGAGAGAAATATCAATAACCTCAGATATGCAGATGACACCACCCTTATGGCAGAAAGTGAGTAGGTTAGGATTGATACTTGGGTTTTTTAAATGTCTTAATATTTTGCCATTTAATTACTTTGTAATTTGAGAAATCTAGATTTGAACAATCATTAAAGAATGATAAAATGGATAAATATACTACCATTTAGTTTTCAACAAATATTCTCCCTCATACAATGCCAAATTATAGAGTAAATCTTATAACAGGCAAACTATATTTCATTTGGCTTTATTCACCATCAAATATTTGTACTATATTCACTAAAAAGCAAATTTATAAATACAGAAATGGATTTCTTTTATAGAAAAATAATCATAGTGCCAAGCCATTTAAACTTTCAGATTGTATCGAATTTGAAGATGAGGGAATTTGAACATTGGAAAATTTATTGCTAATGAGGCAGATAACACCAATAGCTGTGGAGAAAACCCCACAAAATTTAACATCAAAAAAATGAATTAAATATTTCCCAAAACTGGAGACAAAAACATTATGTTCTGCATAATAAATATTTTTGACCCACTTTCATTTTGAGAAGATCATGGCATCTGGTCCATCACTTCATGGGAAATAGATGGGGAAACAGTGGAAACATTGTCAGACTTTATTTTTTGGGCTCCAAAATCAACTGCAGATGGTGACTGCAGCCA
>NW_011486081.1:5059-5867 GCF_000754665.1 Bison bison bison | reverse complement strand
CTTTGATCCTTATCAAAACCAGGGTTTCTTTTCTGCAAATTTATCGTATGCAAATGGTTTAGGTGATTTACATCATCTTCTGGCCAGAAGGCCTATTAACATTTTATGACTCTGACTAAAGGTTTGTCAACCATAAGACTTTATTTTCTCTAAGAGTAATTATTTTAAAGTTTGGCGCCATCCTCCGAAGGTGTTAGATAAAGTTGCATTCCTATAGGGCAGAGGTGCAGTGGGTTTACAACAAAGGAAAGAATTTATTACCTCAAGGGTCTAAAGTTGCTAACACCAAGGCCACTACTTATTTTTTCTACATACCAACTGAATTAATACACATCCAAGGATACAATACAGGGGATGAGGAAACTTGGCAGTAAGCATTGGCTCATCAATGAAATCTTCTACTAGTTTTATTCCGACAGCTTCTAACTCTCTGAGAGGCTCTAAGCTATTTGAATATCTTAAGCTTCCCGTGCCTCTTGCGGTTGGGAGACTGTAAACAATCATATGCATAGCTATAGGAGTCTGGGGAAACTTGTCAGGCAAGTTAGAGAGCCATCTGAGGGGTTTTGATTTAAACACTCTTATTATGCCCAGGAACTTTATTAATTGCAGCTGTAAGTTAACTCTTTTTCAGAGAGAGCAAGATGGTGGTGGGGGACAGCCCCCATAAAGTCAGAGGTGAGAGCACAAAGCAATAATGTAGGCAGACTCTGGTTTTGGGGGTAGATGCTCAAGAATATCCAGGGGGACTCCTGAGGCTCGATCCCACCTTTGCGTATGCCGAGCCTCCTTCCTCATGACCTTTGCC
>NW_011486081.1:0-790 GCF_000754665.1 Bison bison bison | reverse complement strand
TCTGTGTGACCCCATAGACGGCAGCCCACCAGGGTCCCCCATCCCTGGGATTCTCCAGGCAAGAACACTGGAGGGGGTTGCCATTTCCTTCTCCATTGCGGGAAAGTGAAAAGTGAAAGTGAAGTCGCTCAGTTGTGTCTGACTCTTAGCGACCACATGGACAGGCTCCTCCAATCCATGGATTTTCTAGGCAAGAGTACTGGAGTGGCTTGCCATTGCCTTCTCTGAAAAAGTACAGTGGTATCATATAAATCAGACAACAGTGACCTGACAGCAAATTAACTGTCAAGTTGGTTTAAAAACACTGAGCAAATCTTGGGAAAAAAGTAAATGTTTCCAGATTATGTCACCTCTTTGGGGCTGAATCCCTTGTCAGTGAGGTTAAAGTGCTTCTAAAAGTTGGTTTTGGTTGTAGTTTATTATCCTAAGAGTGAAAGCCTGACAAAAAAGAGTTGCTACATAAGCAGCTTTAGTATAATCGCTCTGCACTGAAGAAATATCTAGAAATCCAATTTTCTCTTTGAGTAAGACTAAAGAAGCAATTTTTCCAGTAGTCATGTATGCATGTGAGAGTTGGACTATAAAGAAAGCTGAGCACTGAAGAATTGATGCTTTTGAACTGTGGTGTTGGAGAAGACTCTTGAGAGTCCCTTGGATTGCAAGGAGATCCAACCAGTCCATCCTAAAGGAGATCAGTCCTGGGTGTTCATTGGAAGGACAGATGCTGAAGCTAAAACTCCAATACTTTGGCCACCTGATGTGAACAGCTGACTCATTTGAAAAGACCCTG
>NW_011486080.1:4947-5668 GCF_000754665.1 Bison bison bison | reverse complement strand
ATGGTACCTCATTGTGGTTTTGATTTGCATTTCTCTGATAATGAGTGATGTTGAGCATCTTTTCATGTGTTTGTTAGCCATCTGTATGTCTTCTTTAGAGAAATGTCTGTTTAGTTCTTTGACCCATGTTTTGATTGGGTCGTTTATTTTTCTGGAATTGAGCTGCAGGAGTTGCTTGTATAATATCTTACATGATGAATAAGCTGAAAATAAATGATAAATATTGGATAAAGGTATTCCCCTTCTTAGATGTTTTGCAATTTTAGCAGTAATTCCAATGCCTTCACTCAAAGGAGTGAATAAAAATAAGGTTGTTTTATGGAAGAACAGAGTGCTTAAACCCCTTTAATGCTTGAGCCAGACTACACAGGTTTGAATTCCAGCTCTTTGAACTCACTGGTTGTGTGGCTCCAAGCCTGTTACTTAACTGTTTCTATGTCTTAGTTTCCTTATCTGCCAAGGTGCATAGTAAATATCAATACAAGTAAGTTATTCAGTTCAGTTGCTCAGTCAAGTCCGACTCTTTGTGACCCCGTGGACTGCAGCACGCCAGGCTTCCCTGTCCATCACCAATGCCCAGAGTTTACTCAAACTCATGTTCATCGAGTTGGTGATGCTATCCAACCATCTCATCCTCTGTCGTCCCCTTTTCCTCCCACCTTCAATCTTTCCCAGCATCAGGGTCTTTTCCAATGAGTCAGTTCTTCACAGCAGGTGGCCA
>NW_011486080.1:0-1011 GCF_000754665.1 Bison bison bison | reverse complement strand
GATTAGATGGACCTTTGTTGGCAAAGTAATGTCTCTACTTTTTAATATGCTATCTAGGTTGGTCAAAGCTTTTCTTTCAAGGAACAAGCCTCTTTTAATTTCATGGCTGCAATCACCATCTGCAGTGATTTTAGAGCCCCCAAAATAAAGTCTCTCACTGTTTCCATTGTTTCCCCATGTATTTGCCAGGAAGTGATGGGACTGGATGCCATGATCTTCATTTTTTGAATGTTGTGTTCTGTTTACTGGATGTTAATTACTTCTATCACCTGCATTCTATGCCCCCTAGGGTGTTCTCCTACCCTTGATGACAGAACAGGCAGGAATAGATCAAGCAAGACTGCCAATGCTGCTCTAAGGAACTTGAACTTGTTCCTAGAGACCAGTTGTCTCTAGCACTTTTGGTATATCATTCCCTTGACAGCAAAGAATTTGAGCATGTAACTCAAAGAATTTTAGCATGTAACTCACACATTATATATGTATTCCTGTACTAATATATTATGGACATGATAGCACAAATAAATCAAACAATGAATAAAACCTAATATAAATAGAAACTCTTAATATTTTCTCTTCACAGAGCTTGTATACCTTAGAAATGTCCCTGTGGAAGGCAGAGTGTGGATTATGGCTTGAAGGAAGCAAGCAGGGAGACTAGCTGAATGGCTGATCCAGGTAAGCGATAACAGTGCCCTGAATTCTGGGCTGTGGTATAAGGAATGAAACACAGATATGAAATAAAATGTGAATAAACCTCTCAAGTAGCTCACAATCAAGTAGAAGAGAGATATAGGCAAAATAACATTATCTAAGAAAAATGTTGTGATCAGTTCCACCGTTAGCTCTGGGCAAGAGGAGACCTGACCTATGCCATATGCTTTATAAGATTGTGCAAAACACACACACACACACAATGTTTATTAAAGAATACATAGCTGCCACTGCCAGGCTTCCCTGGTGGCTCAGTGGTAAAGAATCCACCTGCCAATGCAGGAGATAGAGTTTGAC
>NW_011486079.1:4846-5180 GCF_000754665.1 Bison bison bison | reverse complement strand
TGATCCAGCGGATGTTGGCAATTTGGTCTCTGGTTCCTCTGCCTTTTCTAAAACCAGCTTGAACATCTGGAAGTTCACGGTTCACATATTTATCACAGGTATGGATGTATAAGAAAAAAACATAGTCTATATAGGGTTGAGTGCTATCCACAGTTCCAGGCATCTATTGTGCGAGGCCTTAGAACATATCCCCTCTTCACATAAGGGGGAAACTACTGTAAAATGTTTCTCTGACTTCTGTGAGCCACTCTAGCAAATTAATTGAACCCAGAGTCTTTGGACTCTCCAAGTTTATAGGGCATCAGTCAGAAGCACAGGTGACAACCTGAATTTG
>NW_011486079.1:0-921 GCF_000754665.1 Bison bison bison | reverse complement strand
TTCAGGTGAACAACGAATAGCTTCAATAACCGAAATTTAATTAAAATGGGTGTCCTATATTTTATCTGGCAGCCCTACTGGGTTTGCAAAATCACTTACCCTACTGGGAGAGCAGGGTTAAACCATTTCTGATGGACTTCACTTACTTGGTCAGAGATTTGTGGTCATACTATTGTTACAGGATCAAAGATTTGTGACTATAATATGGTTACAGATTAGGGATACTAATCAGGAATTATAGAGACCTGGGTTCTACTTTATGGATGATTCTACCCAAGTCACAGTTTAACATGCTGAGATATTTCAAATTACCTGAATGTGACCTACTATGTCAGTGGGGACCCGAAGTCCATGCATTTTAACTGGGATATAGTTTTGTAGCCATGGACATCATGGATTCTTTTGGGTATCTTCTAGGTTTCACCATTATCTAATTTTTATTGTAACTGGTTTTAACTGTTTGTATCATTTGAGTTGATGGAATTGTATGCTTTGAAGTGATGGAATTCAGCCAGCCCCTGACCCAAATCTGACCATGCAAGACCTTAGAGGTAATTGGAATAATGTGGCTTCCCCCTCCACCCCACCTCATAAAAGCAATGGGGAACCAGAGAGGAGTTTAAGCAACAGTGTGACATGACCAGATTTTTGTTTTTGGAAAAAAAAAAATCACACTGCTGCACAAAGAATAAATAGGAGGGGTTTGAAGTGGGTGATGGAGACTATGAGGCTTTTGCAGTAGAGGAACTCAGAGATTATGATAAACTTGGTTGATGCTGATAGAGAAACAGGACAAATTTGAGGCAGAATCAAAGCACATGGTGATAGACTGAATTCAGGCAGTATGAGAGAGGGTGGTATCAAGCATGATTCCCATGTGTCTGGTATGAGTGACTGGATGAATATTGACATTATTCTCCC
>NW_011486078.1:4863-5225 GCF_000754665.1 Bison bison bison | reverse complement strand
CAATTGTGTACAAGTCTGTTGTGAAGTTTTCTATTTGTGTGCATCCATGTGTGTTATACTTACACTGTTTGCTGCCAGTACATATTTGTTTTATCCAACAAAGATTCTTTGGTCCTGCAATTTTCTTCTAAATAAGAAAGGTATTTCTGTGTGTCCTTAATAGTGTCTTCTTTATAATGATTCTTTTTAGGGGGAGGGGGCTACGCCATGTGGCATGTGAGAGCTTAGTTCCCTGATCAAGGATCAAAGCCAAGCCCACTGCAGTGGAAGTGCAGTCTTAACCAGTGGATGACCAGGGAAGTTCCTGTAATGATTCTTTATATTTACACAGCACTATATTCTTTTGGGAGTTGTACCCAAAC
>NW_011486078.1:0-704 GCF_000754665.1 Bison bison bison | reverse complement strand
CCTTGGACATGCATGGCAAGATAACGTCCTTGTGCAGGGAGTGATTCCTCCTTCCAAAGAGGACTTAAATTTTTAAAATCAATACTGTAAATTGTATTATATATTAATAACATGCTATGTTAATAAATTATAAAGCGCCTCTGGTTTGTCCCTCCTCTCCAGCACTTTTATCCTCTCTCTGTTCATAATGGTATATTGCTGATCCTCCAGAATGAGTCACTTGAACGATAATGCTAATATCGTTGTGCAAAGATACAGCAATGTCTCTCTGGAGAAAAACTTAAGTGTCTCTTACAGCTACATACAATAATATCGATGAACCTCAGAAATATATTGTAAGATAAAAGAGCCAGACATAAAGGAATGCATGTTGCCCGTGATCCCATTCAGATGAGAAACAAAAGCACACAAAACTAATCGATGGAGTGAGGTTGGGAGTGTCATTATCCTTGGAAAGGAGCAGCGGATGTAACAATTAGAAGTGGGCACAAGGGGGCTTCTGAGGTTCAGGTAATATTCTGCTTGCTGGTTACATGATGTGTTCAGTTCCAGAAATTGACTGAATTAAACACTTATATGCATAAGTTTCATATATAAGTTTAAAAAATAATCTATTTTTAATTTTTGAACTCAGCTGCCCCTTCAAAAGCATTCCCTTTTTCTTTTTTGATTGCAGTAGTATAGTTGCTTTACAATGTTTTGTT
>NW_011486077.1:5102-5429 GCF_000754665.1 Bison bison bison | reverse complement strand
AAACACTTCATCACCTGAGCTGCTCGGATCTGGGAAGGGCACAAAACGCAGGCCCAACCGAGTCTGCCCCTCTGAGGACTACCCAAGTGCCTGAACCTGAGCGGCTTGGACCTGGGAGGTGCAGGCAGCCCAGGGCCGGCCACGGATGGTTCCCAGTGGAGCAACCTAGAGCCGGAGCATCCTGGGCAGGGAGGCTACACGTGCCGTGAACGGGGGCAGACCCAGTGTGGCTGAGGCACTGCGAGCACACGCCAGTGTTATTTGTTTGCAGCATCCCTCCCTACCTCCCCACAGCGCGACTGAACAAGTGAGCCTAAAAAAAAAAAA
>NW_011486077.1:0-1049 GCF_000754665.1 Bison bison bison | reverse complement strand
AATTCAAAAAAATAGAAATTATTCCAAGCATCTTTTCTGACCACAATGCAGTAAGATTAGATCTCAATTCCAGGAAAAAACTATCAAAAATTCCAACATATGTAGGCTGAAAAACACGCTGCTGAATAACCAACAAATCACAGAAGAAATTAAAAAAGAAATCAAAATGTGCATAGAAAATAATGAAAATGAAAACACAACAACCCAAAACCTATGGGACACTTTAAAAGCAGTCCTAAGGGGAAAGTTCATAGCAATACAGGCATACCTCAAGAAACAAGAAAAAAGTCAAATAAATTACCTAACCCTACACCTAAAGCAACTAGAAAAGGAAGAAATGAAGAACCCCAGGGTTAGTAGAAGGAAAGAAATCTTAAAAATTAGGGCAGAAATAAATGCAAAAGAGACCATGGCAAAAATCAACAAAGCCAAAAGCTGGTTCTTTGAAAGGATAAATAAAATTGACAAACCATTAGCCAGACTCATCAAGAAACAAAGGGAGAAAAATCACATCAATAAAATTAGAAATGAAAATGGAGAGATCACAACGGACGACACAGAAATACAAAATATCATAAGAGACTACTATCAATAATTATATGCCAATATAATGGACAACGTGGAAGAAATGGACAAATTCTTAGAAAAGTACAGCTTTCCAAAACTGGACCAGGGAGAAATAGAAAATTTTAACAGACCCAACACAAGCATGGAAATTGAAACTGTAACCAAAAATCTTCCAGCAAACAAAAGCCCAGGTCCAGACAGCTTCACAGCTGAATTCTACCAAAAATTTAGAGAAGAGCTAACACCTATCCTGCTCAAACTCTTCCAGAAAATTGCAGAGGAAGGTAAACTTCCAAACTCATTCTATGAGGCCACCATCACCCTAATACCAAAACCTGACAAAGATCCCACAAAAAAAGAAAACTACAATATCACTGATGAACATAGATGCAAAAATCCTTAACAAAATTCTAGCAATCAGAATCCAACAACACATTAAAAAGATCATACACCATGACCAAGTGGGCTTTATCCCAGGGATG
>NW_011486076.1:3925-4430 GCF_000754665.1 Bison bison bison | reverse complement strand
ATGTCTGGCTCTAGGTGAGTGATCACACCATCATGATTATCTTGGTTATGAAGATCTTTTTTGTACAGATCTTCTGTGTATTCTTGCCACCTCTTCTTAATATCTTCTGCTTCTGTTAGGCCCCTATGATTTCTGTTCTTTATTGAGCCTGTCTTTGCATAAAATTTTCCCTTGGTACCTCTAATTTTCTTGAAGAGATCTATAGTCTTTCCCATTCTGTTGTTTTCCTCTATTTCTTTGCACTGATCACTGAGGAAGGCTTTCTTATCTCTCCTTGCTATTCTTTGGAACTTTGCATTCAAATGGGTATATCTTTCCTCCTCCCCTTTGCTTTTTGCTTCCCTTCTTTTCACATATATTTGTAAGGCCTCCTCAGACAGCCATTTTGCTTTTTTGCTTTTTGATTTCTTTTTCTTGGGGATGGTCTTGGTTTTAAAAAGTGATAAATCTGTACAATGCAACACTATTTGGTCATTAAAAAAAAAAAAAAAAAAAAAAGAAAAAA
>NW_011486076.1:0-900 GCF_000754665.1 Bison bison bison | reverse complement strand
TCTAGTCAAGGCTATGGTTTTTCCTGTGGTCATGTATGGATGTGAGAGTTGGACTGTGAAGAAGGCTGAGCGCCGAAGAATTGATGCTTCTGAACTGTGGTGTTGGAGAAGACTCTTGAGAGTCCCTTGGACTGCAAGGAGATCCAACCAGTCCATTCTGAAGGAGATCAGCCCTGGGATTTCTTTGGAAGGCATGATGCTAAAGCTGAAACTCCAGTACTTTGGCCACCTTATGCAAAGAGTTGACTCATTGGAAAAGACTCTGATGCTGGGAGGGTTTGGGGGCAGGAGCAGAAGGAGACGACAGAGGATGAGATGGCTGGATGGCATCACTGACTCGATGAACCTGAGTCTCAGTGAACTCCGGGAGTTGGTGATGGACTGGGAGGCCTGGCATGCTGCGATTCATGGGGTCACAAAGAGTCGGACACGCCTGAGTGACTGATCTGATCTGATACTTCAAATGGAGAAGACAATGGCAACCCACTCCAGTGTTCTTGCCTGAAGAATCCCAGGGATGGTGGAGCCTGGTGGGCTGCCGTTTATGGGGTCACACAGAGTCGGACACGACTGAAGCGATGCAGCAGCAGCAGAAGTAGCAGCAGCATACTTCAAAGCCTAAAGTCTACCTAAGTGAAAATGTTAGTTGTTCAGTTGTTCTGACTCTTTGAGATTCCATGAACAGTAACCTGCCAGGTTCCTGTCTCCATAAGAGTCTCTAGGCAAGAATCCTGGAGTGGATTGCAATTGCCTTCTCCAGGGTATCTTTCTGACCCAGGGACAGAACCTGGACCTCCCTCATTGGAAGCAGATTCTTTACCATCTGAGCCACCAGGGAAGCCCAATCAACATAGATCATACATCAAGTAGGAACACATTGGTGAAAAAAAAAAAAAAAAG
>NW_011486075.1:5611-6619 GCF_000754665.1 Bison bison bison | reverse complement strand
AAAGTTATGACCAACCTAGACAGCATATTAAAAAGCAGAGATATTACTTTGCCAACAAAGGTCTGTCTAGTCAAGGCTATGGTTTTTCCAGTAGTCATGTATGGATGTGAGAGTTGGACTATAAAGAAAGCTGAGCGCTGAAGAATTGATGCTTTTGAAGTGTGGTGTTAGAGAAGACTCTTTGAGAGTCCCTTGGACTGCAAGAGGATCCAACCAGTCCATCCTAAAGGAGATCAGTCCTGGGTGTTCATTGGAAGGACTGATGTTGAAGCTGAAACTCCAATACTTTGGCCACCTGATGCGAGGAGCTGACTCATTTGAAAAGACCCTGATGCTGGGAAAGACTGAGGGCAGGAGGAGAAGGGGACAACATCACCGACTAGATGGACATGGGTTGGGTGGACTCGGGGAGTTGGTGGTGGACAGGGAGGCCTGGCGTGCTGCGATTCATGGGGTCGCAAAGAGTCAGACACGACTCAGCGACTGAACTGAACTGAACTGAAGTTTACTGTGTACGTCTTTATGTTAGCATTAGAAAAAACAGAGAACTAAGGAGGTGGAGGAAGAGAAGAGAGATGAGGTATGTGATGGAATAGACATAATGCACCCACACTTGAGTCTCAGAGAGCAAGGAGCTGCAACAGATCAAGAGGACTAAGCCAGAGGCCTTGAACCTGTGTTCTTTCCTGTAAGGTAAAGAGGTGTGGCATGGGTGCAATGGGTAGAGCCATACCAGATGGTATTCTAGCTGTGTTTTCTTGTGTTCTGGCTTGGAATTGTCCCGCTGCTGCTGCTGCTGCTAAGTCGCTTCAGTCGTGTCCGACTCTGTGCGACCCCATAGACGGCAGCCCACCAGGCTCCCCCATCCCTGGGATTCTCCAGGCAAGAACACTGGAGTGGGTTGCCATTTCCTTCTCCAATGCATGAAAGTGAAAAGTGAAAGTGAAGTCGCTCAGTCGTGTCCGACTCCTAGCGACCCCATGGACTGCAGCCTACCAGGCTCCTCTG
>NW_011486075.1:0-1972 GCF_000754665.1 Bison bison bison | reverse complement strand
TGCCCCTCTCTCTTGGACCACCCACTCTGGGAGAAGCCAGATGCCATATCATGAGGATACTCAGAGATGTATGCACATGCCCACATGGTGAGGAACTGAGACCTCCCGCCAACAGCCATGTGAGTAAGCCACCTTGGAAGTGACTTCTTCAGTCCCAATCAAGACTTTAGATGACTGAAGCAGCCCTGGATGACACCTTGACTGTAACCTCATGAGAGCCCCTGAATCAGAACCATCCAGCTAAGTTGTTTCTGTATTCCTAACCACAGAAACTGTGAGATGATGTTTTTTTTTAAGCTGCCAGGTTTTAGGGTGATCTGTTATTCAGCAAATAGTAGACCAAAAAATTAGAAAAGACATATAACAGTTGAATAATATAATCAATAAGTAGAATTTAAAATTCATTTAGAGCCTTTCAGCCTTTAAATAGAGAATATATATTTTTTGTATGTCTATGGAACACTTTCAAAATATCAATCACATATTTGGCCACAAAGAAAATGTCAACAACTTCAATGTGTTGAATATTTACAGGCTACATTCTCTGAATCTAACTTTAAAAATGTGACTGAAAATATGAATTTCTTGATAATTAAGAAACATACTTAAGGTAATTCTTAAATCAAAGATGGAATAAAGAGGAGAAAGTATAACCTACCTTAAAAAGAACATTTATATCAAACCTATGGGAACGGCTTTTATTATTTCCCATAGGTTTTGACATAAGGCATTCCTTTAATTTCTTCTCCCATGCATCCCAGACCAATATCTATAACTGCCCCCTTGACTGCTCTACTTAGATGTCCCACTTGGATGCCCTCAGGCATCTCAAACACAATATATTCAAAGCTGAACTAAGTATCTGTCTTCCAAACTTGTTCATCTTTCTGTATTGCCTATCTATTGAATGGCACCACAATCCATTAAGTTGCCTGTACTAGAAATATGGGTGTTGTCTTCAATTCATTCTTCTCCCATATTCAATCAGTAGCCAGATCTCATCCATTTGCCTTTCTTAGTCTGAGTCAAATCTGCCCAGCTCTTCATCTTTACTGCCACTGACTTTGTTCAGGACTCATTTCTAGCTTTGACTATTATAATAGCCTCTTAATTGTAATAAGGGGCAGTGTGGTATTGTGGTTAGGATTGGTTGAGTAAGATAGACCTGGCTTTTAAAACCTTGGCTTTGCCACATGTTATGTGAAATCTTGGGCATGATAATTTACAACTCTGAAACTTAGTTTATTCATGTGTAAAATGGTAGGTAAAACAGTTTTGTTGTTCAGAGGGTTAAATGAGAGAATACAGTTTAGCATAGAACCTGGCACATAGTGAGTGTTCAACATGCTATTATTTTTATTGTCTCATTGTCTCAAGTCTCCTCACCTCTAATTCTGCTTTCCTTTTTTAGAAAAGGCAAATTCTTTCTTTCTTTTTGGGGTCATTTTTTGAAGTTTAATTAATTTACAATGTTGTGTTAGTCTCAGGTGTACAACAAAGTAATTTAGTTATATATATATTATATATTTTATATATTATATATTTTATATATAATATATATATATACACATCCCTTTTCAGATTCTTTTCCATTATAGGTTATTACAAGATATTGAATCTAGTTCCCCATGCTATGCAGTAGGTCCTTGCTGTATATCTACTTCATATATAGTAGTGTGTACCTGTTAATCCCAAACTCCTAATTTACTTATCCCCCCAACCCACTTTCCCGTTTGGTAACCAGAAGTTCATTTTCTATCTCTGTGGGTAGAAAAGGCAAATTCTGACCATATTAGGTTCCTGTCAATATTCTTCGATAGTTATACTTCGATAATAGGATAAAAGGTAGATCTCCTGGCACAGTTTACCAGAATCTTAATGATCAACTGATATCTACTAGTTGGTCTATCAAGCTTCATCTTCTGTAATTCTCTGACTTGAACTTTTAGCTAAAACAATTCTGAAAAAAAAA
>NW_011486074.1:4378-5052 GCF_000754665.1 Bison bison bison | reverse complement strand
TTTTAAAGATCAGTTTCAGATCAAAACAGTCAGATATAATTTCATATTAGTAAGACATTACTATTATGTGAAAAATACACATTAATCATTGTTATCTTCATTTTAATCAGTAAGTAACAATAAAATACTTCTTAGTTTCAATTTTAAATATACTACTCATTAATAGTTCCAACCCACATGAAAACTCTTTGAGAGTCTCCATATGTTTGAAGAACACCAAAAGATTTGGAGACCAAAACCATATCACTGTTTTAGGACAAAACTGTCTTTTTTTGAAAAATAGAAATATGCACTTAGTTGTTCCTTTATTTCTATAAAAATATTTCACCTAATGTTCAAACTACCACACAATTGCACTCATTTCACATGCTAGCAAGGTAATGTTCAAAATCCTTCAAGTTAGACTTCAAGAGTGCATGAACTGAGAAATTCCAGATGTACAAGCTGGATTAAGAAAAGGCAGAGGAACCAGAGAAAAATTGCCAACATTTGTTGGATAATTGAGAAAGCAAGGGAATTCCATAAAAAATATCTACTTCTGCTTCATTGACTATACTAAAGCTTTTGATTGTGTGGATCACGTCAAACTGTGGAATATTCTTCAAGGGATGGGAATACCAGACCACCTTACCTGCCTTCTGAGAAATCTGTATGCAGGTCAAGAAGCAACAGTT
>NW_011486074.1:0-1154 GCF_000754665.1 Bison bison bison | reverse complement strand
TGGGGTGTTCATTGGAAGGACTGATTTTGAAGCTGAAACTCCAATACTTTGGCCACCTGATGTGAAGAGCTGACTCACTGGAAAAGACCTTGATGCTGGGAAAGATTGAGGGCGAAAGGAGAAGAGGGTGACAGAGGATGAGATGGTTGAATGGCATCATTGACTCAATGGATGAATCTGAGCAAACTCTGGGAGATAGTGAAGGACAGAGGAGCCTGACATGCTTAAGTCCATGGGTTCACAAAGAATAGAACACGACTGAGCAACTGAACAACAAAAACATTCTGGCTATTGTAAATAGTGCTTCAGTGAACATTGGGGTATATGTGTCTTTTGTAATTATTTTTTTTTTTTTTCAAGGTATATATCCAGTAGTGGGATTGCTGGGTCATATAGTAGTTCTATTTTTAGCTTTTAAAGGAATCTCCATAATGTTCACCATAGTGGCTATATCAATTTACATTCCCACCAATAGTGCAAAAAAGGTTCTCTTTTCTCCACACCCTCTCCAGCATTTTGTAGAGGATATTTGCTAGATTTTTTGTTGATGGCCATTCTGATTGGTGCGAAGTGATACCTCACTGTAGTTGTGATTTACATTTCTCTAATAATTAGTGATGTTGAGCATCTTTTAATGTGTTCTTTGGCCATCTGTATGTCTTCTTTGGAGAAATATGTGTTTAGGTCTTCTGCTCAATTTTTGACTTCGGTGTTTGTTTTTCTGGTATTGAATGGCATGAGCCGTTTGTATATTTGGGGGATTAATCCTTTACTGCTCATTTGCTGTTATTTCCTCCCATTCTGAAGGTTGTCTTTTCATCTTGTTTATAGTTTTCTTTGTTGTGCAAAAGCTTTTAAGTTTAATTAGGTCTCATTTGTTTATTTTTCATTACTCAATGAGGTTATTCAAAAAAGATATTGCTGCTTTTTATATCAAAGAACTTACTTCCTATGTTTTCCTCTGAGAGTTTTGTAGTATCTGGCCTTATATTTAGGTCTTTAGTCCATTTTGAGTTTATTTTTGTGTATGGTGTTAAGGGATATTTTAATTCTATTCTTTTACTTGTAGCTGGGCAGTTTTCGCAGCATCATTTATTGAAGATACTGTCTTTCCTCCACTATATAGTCTTATATCCTTTGTGATAAATCAATTG
>NW_011486073.1:4932-5245 GCF_000754665.1 Bison bison bison | reverse complement strand
CATCAGTCCTTCTAATGAATATTCAGGATTGATTTCCTTTAGGATTGACTGGTTTGATCTCCTTACAGTCCAAGGGACTCACAAGAGTATTCTCCAACATCACAGTTCAAAAGCATCAGTTTTTCAGCACTCAGCCTTCTTTATAGTCCAACTCTCACATTCATACATGACTACTGGAAAACCATAGCTTTAACCAGACAGACCTTTGTCAGCAAAGTAATGTCTGCATTTTAATATGCTGTCCAGCTTAGTCATAGCTTTCCTTCCAAGGAGTATGAGTCCTTTAATGTCATGGCTGCAGTCACCATCTGCA
>NW_011486073.1:0-682 GCF_000754665.1 Bison bison bison | reverse complement strand
CAATTGGTTATCAAAAATTGTAGTGAGTTTTTCTATTCTGTATCATAGCAGGATAAAAATTATCTAGGCTCTCTCCGTGTTTTTTTTTTTTTTTAATAAGAATGTGAGTTCTATATTTTGGAGATTAATCCCTTGTTGATTGCTTTGTTGAAAATATTTTCTCCCATTCTGGGTGTCTTTCATTTTGTTTATGGTTACCTTTGCTGTACAAAAGTTTTTTCTTGTAATTTATTTTTTAATTGAAGGATAATTGCTTTACAGAATTTTGTTGGTTTCCACCAAACATCAACATGAATCAGCCATATGTTCCCCCCCTCTTGAACCTCCCTCCCATCTCCCCCCTCATCCCACCCTTCTAGGTTGTTACAGACCCCCTGTTCCAGTTTCCTGAGTCATACAGCAAATTCCCATTGGCTATATATTTTACATATGGTAATGTAAGTTTCCATGTTATTGTCTCTATACATCCCACCCTCTTCTTCCTCCCCCTGCCTCCATGTTCATAAGTCTGTTCTCTATGTCTGTGTCTCCATCACTGCCCTGCAAATAATTTCATCAGTACCAAGACCTAAATATAAGACCAGAAACTATGAAACTCTTAGAGGAAAACATTGGCAGAACACTCAATGACATAAATCAAAGCAAGATCCTCTAGGACCCACCACCTAGAGTAATGGAAATG
>NW_011486072.1:5651-6526 GCF_000754665.1 Bison bison bison | reverse complement strand
GTTTAGTCACTAAGTCATGCCTGACTCTTTTGTGACCCTATGGACTGTAACTTTCCAGGCTCTTCTATCCATGGGATTCCCCAGGCAAGAATACTGGAGTGATTTGCCACTTCCTTCTCTAGACATATCATGTTAACAGAAATAAGGATATAAATCATATGACATTCTCAATAGACTCAGAAAAACCATGTAACAAAATTCTACATTCTTCCATGATTAAAGCTCTCAACAAATCAAGTATAGAAGGAATGTGTCTCAACACGATAAAGACCACATGCAACAAATCCACACCTAACCTCATAACCTGTGGTGAAAAGGTGAAAACTTTCCCTTTAAGATCAGGGAAAAGACAAGGATTACTTTTACGACTTGTATTCAAAATAGTACTGGAAGTTGAATAGGCAAGAAGAATATGTAAAAGCCACCAAATTGGAAGAATTAAAATTATTTCTGTTTGCAGATTATGTTACTTTATATGTAGAAAACCCTAAAGATGCCAACACAAAAAATAAACTGTTAGAACTAACTAATAAATTTAATAAAGTTACTGGATACAAAAATCAATATAGAGAACTCAGTTGTGTTTCTATATCCCACAAACAATCAGAGAGAAATCAAGAAAACAATCCCATTTCCAGTAGCATTATAAACAATAAAATACATAAGAAAAAGATTAAAGAAAGTAATGAAAGACCTGAACACTGAAAACTGTAAGACACTGATGAAAGAAACTGAGGAAGATGCAAATAAATGTAAAAATATATCATGGTCATGGATTGGACATACATACCTACGGAGAAGCAAAGAAAATAATTGTATATGACTTTTCAGAAACCAAATAAGCAATAAAAGAATAAAGTGAAGCATTTTAAAAT
>NW_011486072.1:1004-1896 GCF_000754665.1 Bison bison bison | reverse complement strand
TATAACTTTTTTATAGCAATTTTTATTTAAATGCAAAGCCCTATAGGGCTAGGCATTACTGGCTTTTTCTTTTTATGTACATATTTAGAATATAATTTGGCTTAGTATTTCCTCTATTGATTTTATGATGAAAATAAAATGTCTTAAATATTTTGTAAGTAGCATTATTTTTGTATTCAATGCAAAATATCAGACTAGAAAATTAACATAAAACTAAATATTTTTCAATTATTGGAACTTTTTAAAGATTATTACTCACTTACTGTCTCTTACTGTTCTAAACAAAGCCTCTATTTCATTGTAATGTCTGGAATGTATCTCTTCAGTGAATATATACTTTCACATTGCTTTAAAATGCTATTCTCTTTATAGCTGTGAGCATCCTTAACATCATGCTATGGTTTGTTACATGAGGTTAAGATTTTCACTATGTGAATTCTCACTTGCTTGTAGCTTTTAACGACCTCCCGAGGTAGACCAAAATACTAATAAAAATACCAATAAGAATAAACATTCTGTCCTAATCTGGTATTTTTAAAAATTGAAATATTTCACTCTGTCTTTTACCCTTCTGTTTGAGGTTCCACAAGGTAGTGTATCATTATGGTTTGTTTCCCATTTCCTATTATCTATGTATTGAAATTCTCCATCCTTTACCTAAATTTGCTTTCTCTGTCCAACTTCATTGCTAGCCTATCTCAACTACCTTTTTTCCAAAGCATGGAGAAATCATAAAGGAAAATCCATGAAGAAGAAAGTGGGAAAGAAAGAAGGTCATAAAAGTGGTGACTCACAGAAGATTTGAAGCAAAAGAGAACCTCAGAACATTAATTTCTGAATAGGATGGAGTAAACTTATTTCTTTGCATTTCTCTCACTGTATACAGCCTCCC
>NW_011486072.1:0-904 GCF_000754665.1 Bison bison bison | reverse complement strand
TATCCTGAATAACCATCCATTTATTTATCCATCATTTAAGTCTTTACTTCATAAAGATTTTCCTTAATTACTTATTTCTTTGTACTTTATAAAATATATGAGTTGTATATATCTTACCTGCTATCTTGCCTTTGCCTTCTTTCTTGGTTGGATTCCAGTCACAGTGAATTATCCTCAAAATAATAAGTACATTTGTCAATCAGTAGAGAAGTTACATGTAAATACGTGTTCCTTAAAGTTTCTTTTTTTTTTTCCTTAAAGTTTCTTATAATTCATGATGTGAGAAATACATTTTCATGAAGTAATATAAAGGCTGGTTATAATACAAAGAAGAAGAATGTGATCACTTCTTTAAGCCTTCATCTGACATTTATAGGTCTTTATAGGTTTATATAATATGTGGCTTTGCAGATTTGATTAGGACAATGCTATTCCTCCTTCTCTCTGTATGATTATGTTATAGAAAATTAGTTTGATTTCAAAAAGCTTCTTTATAGAATATATTCTGTCTACCATTGAAAGTGTATAAATCCAGAAGCAAATTCTAATGCTTTTGAATTATCACGTTATGATATTCAGAAATTTTCAGTTACTATTACTTGTTAATTTGATATGTCCTGGGTGTTAACATCTGATGTGGACAATTGAAAAGATGCTGAACAATATACATGACAGAAAATCACTGACCACACTAATGAAAATTTTTTTGACATACATGCCACATTTGTGAATAATGTCAGTATATTTTACAAAGAGCTAGAGTCACTCCCGTATTCTAATCTAGAGAATCCCAGGGATGGGGGAGCCTGGTGAGCTGCCATCTCTGGGGTTGCACAGGGTCAGACAGGACTGAAGTGACTTAGCAGCAGCAGCAGAGTTGCTCAAAATCATCACTCATCAATTA
>NW_011486071.1:5253-5689 GCF_000754665.1 Bison bison bison | reverse complement strand
TGACACCACTGATTAGGCTGGCCCACCCAGGAGTCTCCTTTTGACTGAGACACAGATTTACTAGGCCCACCTAGGGTAGCCTACAATTTGACTGGAAGCACTGCTTAAGCCAGGCCCATACATGCTAGTCTGCCTTTTGAGTGACACTGCTGATTAGGTCAGGCCCACCAGGGTAGTCTGCCTTTTGATTGAGACCACGGATTAGGCAAGTACCAAGAGGGTAGTCATTTGACTGAGACCACAGAATAGGCCAAGACCACACAAGCTACTTTGCATTTCGATTCACACCACTTGTTAGGCCAGGCCCACCCTGGCTAGTCTGCTTTTGATTGATACCACTGATTATGCTACGCCCACCCAGGATAGTCTGCCATTTGATTGACAACACTTACTAGGCCAGTCCCTCCTTGGCTAGTCTGCAATTTGGTTGAAATAA
>NW_011486071.1:0-1082 GCF_000754665.1 Bison bison bison | reverse complement strand
AATGATGCTAAAGTTGAAACTCCAGTACTTTGGCCACCTCATGCAAAGAGTTGACTCATTGGAAAAGACCCTGATACCGTGAGGGATTGGGGGCAGGAGGAGAAGGGGACAACAGAGAATGAGACGGCTGGATAGCATCACTGACTCGATGGACATGAGATTGAGTGAACTCTGGGAGTTGCTGATGGACAGGGAGGCCTGGTGTGCTGTGATTCATGGAGTCGCAAAGAGTCAGACACGACTGATCGACTGAACTGACTGAAGGATAGTCAACCTAAAAACACTATGAAATTGGGATAGGAGACTTAAAAACAATGCCAATACAAAATTTAACTAAAAGATAAATACCAGAATAGACTGAAGATATACTGGACTACACCTAATTCTTAATTAGAATTAGAATTCTGGCTTAATTCTCACTTATGACTTTGACAATACTGCCAGCTGTATTAGCAATACTTGTTTTTACAAAATTATTGTTTCTTGCATCACCAAATGTGTGACAGTCTCCAACGAAAGTATCCAGTACCAGCACATTGAGTTCCTATCAGCAAATTTATCACTGGACCTAGGAATGATTTTCCTAGCACTGTGGGACAAAACAGGTCATGAAATGCCTGCTAAAGTATGAACAAATAAGAGGTCCTATCAACTACAAATTGGCACCTTTCATCAACCTCTACAAGGATTCAATCACATGGTGCTGCAGCTGCTGACCTTCAACACCCTGTTAAGGGAGTTCAGGGTAGAGAGCAGAAATGAAGCATCTGTGCTCTGGAAAATGACTGACAGTACAGGTTTTCAGGGAGTTAAATATTTTCAGGTGCTCATTTTATAAGCATCATGAGATTTTACATATTGAAAAAGACAATTTAAAGTACTAACTTCCAACTGAACAAAAGTATTTTAATGGGTGCTTTTTTAAATGCTGTTTTTATTGGGGTATATAGTCTATTAACAATGTTATGATAGTTTCAGGTGGAGAGCAAAGGGACTCAGCCATACCTATACAGATATCCATTCTCCCCTCCCATTCAGACTCTCCTATAACCTTGAGCAGAGTAGCATGTGATATACAGATT
>NW_011486070.1:5257-5409 GCF_000754665.1 Bison bison bison | reverse complement strand
TCATGCAAGGATGGGCATGATTAAGGACAGAAATGGTAAGGACCTAACAGAAGTAGAAGAGATTAAGCAGAGATGGCAAGAATACACAGAATAACTATACAAGAAAGGTCTTAATCAGCAAGATAACCATGATGGTGTGGTCACTCACCTAG
>NW_011486070.1:0-1123 GCF_000754665.1 Bison bison bison | reverse complement strand
GCCCAGGCCCCCCCCCCCCCCAGCCACTTTTCAGAGAAGGACCCCCACTTGGCTACCCGCTCCCTGCACCCCAGTGTTAGCCTTCGAAGCACAGATTCCACGCACCCGCTCCCCTTCATTACCCCTCCGTCCAGGAGCGTCTGTCTGTCCCGCCACCAGCCCAGCGGCCCCCACCCTTCCATGCCCCGCGGCCCCCCAAGCCCCGCCACACCTCACTCCGCCTTCTCTTCTTTTTGCCCTTGTTTTCTCCGGAAGAGCTCTCATCACTGGACACAAACTCTTTGCTCTTGAAGCTCTCGCTCAGCTGCCTTGATGAAGACTTCGATGATGAGCCCCTGGAGGGTATGGATTTCTTCTCCATCTTCACCTTGACTTTCTTCTTCTTGGACTTATCCCTCTTAGAGCACTCTCCCCAGCCCCCTTCATATTCTTTTATGGCTTTTTCATATTCCCTCCTGACATCCTCAGCCTTGTGATCCCACTCTTCTTTCTTCTCCTTGGGCATTCCCTTCCAGACTTCACCAGCCTTCTTGGAGAGATCCATGATACTGATGCCCAGATGGTCTGACTTGATCTTCTCTCAGCTGGCATTGAGCCACAGCATGTAGGCAGACATGGGCCTCTTGAGGGCATTAGGGTCTCTGCCCTTCTTTACCTCCATGGGCTTCTTGCGGCTCTTGCAGTCCTTGGCCATTTTGGCCTTTTTAAGCTGCTTCCGTTTCTTCTCTGCCTGGTCACTGTCACCCTCTATTACTGGAGGAGCTGGCAGAGGCGTTGCTGTCAAACTCCTCTGCCACGTCTTCCTCCTCTTCACCCGGGTTGAATGACCCATCAGTCTCTTCTCTGGAGTCATCGTTGCTGTCATTGGCATTCTCCTCCCGGATCTTGCCCTCCTCCTTCATCCACTCCAAGTAGGCATCATGCTGGTCTTCCTCCAAGTCAGCATATTCATCGTAGCTGGGGTTCATGCCCTCTTTCAATCCTTGGTTTTTGATGCTGAGTTTCTTGGCGTTGACAAAGTCGAACAGCTTTCCGTACTCTTCCCTCTCAATGCTGCTGAAAGTATACTGGGTGCCCTGCTTGGTCTCAATTTCAAAGTCAAAGGAACGCGTGGTGGTGGTCC
>NW_011486069.1:4976-5460 GCF_000754665.1 Bison bison bison | reverse complement strand
ATTCATGGGGTCGCAAAGAGTCAGACACGACTGAGCGACTGATCTGATCTGATCTGATGAATCTCTTTTCGGCCACATCTCTCAGATTCTTATCATAACTTATCTTGATATTTTCCACTTGCTATACAACTTGGTTTTCTTCATGGACTCCAAGATTCTTTGCTCCAAATGATCCTATATATTGATACTAGAAGAATTATTGTCAAATATGATTTTCATCATATCATTCTTACTCAAGAATAAGTTATGGCCTTATATTGCCTCAGTTCCAAAATTCTTATTCTGGTCTCCAAGACTTCACTGTTAGAATATGGAATTTATAGGAAATCACCTTGCTATCTGTAAGTCATTTATATCAATGTAAGGAATTGCTGTTAAAAATATTGCTTGCTAATGAGGCCAATATCTTGCTTTCTTCTTTGTTCATTGAAGTTAGTTTCACACAGTGAAGACATCTAAGACACAATTCTGTGCTTATATCCAC
>NW_011486069.1:0-1065 GCF_000754665.1 Bison bison bison | reverse complement strand
ATCTTTCTAAATTCCATATATATGCGTTAGTATACTGTATTGGGTTTTTCTTTCTGGCTTACTTCACTCTGTATAATAGGCTCCAGTTTCATCCACCTCATTAGAACTGATTCAAATGTATTCGTTTTAATGGCTGAGTAATACTCCATTTTGTATATGTACCACAGCTTTGCTAAGGGTTTAAAAACAGAGCTTTTGTAGGGAGCATGGCCACCTGACATTCTATTTCTGTGCCAAGGCCCCTGTTCAATTAGTTGGTGAATGCATCATTATAGATTGCTTGCTGTGGGTCTGCTGTGGACAATATGCATAAACAGTACACATTATGCTTTCCTCTTAAGGAGTTTCCAGGGTAAATTAAATAACTGATAAAGATGAAAGTACAGGATCTGATAGAAGACAATTTATGCTAAGTGCCAAGTGACAGTAAGTGTTGCAGAATTTCAGAGAAAGGAGAGATTTGTGAGAATAAAGGAGGAAAGGCAGGCTTCCCAGAAGAACTAATGCTTGAGTCAGGCTTTGAAGGATTTATTAGATAGAAAGAAGAAAGGAAGCCATTCCAGTCAGGCTGTATGATCTAAGCAGAGCAGGAGGCTGATGTGGCTAAGTGAATTCAGTTAACTGTGAAGAGACCACTAAGGGATGTACCCTCAACTTGCAGGGTTTGAGGTTTCCCCATATTTATCCTCCTCTAGCTCTTCTCTTCTCCTTCTGTTACTGGCTACTTCTAGCACAAGTGGTTCCCTCCAAAACCTCTGCCTAATAAGATACACATTGGGAATTTATTTAGCCTGGCAGGTAGAAAGTTTATTCAACCCAAGTTCAGGTTCCCTAAGGGCTGTTACAAAGTTTCTATCTGGCCAGGAAAGTTCTGTGCATATTCAAGCATGTATTTACTGTTTATTGTATAAAATGAAATGTCCTAGGGAAGAAGAAAGGTGTGGCTTTCTGTAAGAAGTTGGTGGCAGAAGTCAAATTCTAAAGCTGATAAAAAATGCTGGGATCTTTCAAGGATGATTTTGAGCAGCCTATGGCAAATTAAGCTTTTATACAGATGTATGTTCT
>NW_011486068.1:5242-5728 GCF_000754665.1 Bison bison bison | reverse complement strand
CCAGAGCTTACTCAAATCCATGTCCATTGAGTTTGTGATGCCATCCACCATCTCATCTGTCATCCCCTTCTCCTCCCACCTTCAATCTTTCCCAGCATCAGGGTCTTTTCCAATGAGTCATTTCTTTGCATCAGGTGGCCAAAGTATTGGAGTTTCAGCTTAAGCATCAGTCCTTCCAATGAATATTCAGGACTGATTTCCTTTAGGATGGACTGGTTGGATCTCCTTGTAGTTCAAGGGACTCTCAAGATTCTTCTCCAGCATCACAGTTCAAAAGCATCAATTTTTCAGTGCTCAATTTTCTTTATAGTCCAGCTCTCACATCCATATATGACTACTGGAAAAACAATAGCTTTGACTAGATGGACCATTACTGGCAAAGTAATATCTCTGCTTCTTAATATGCTGTCTAGGTTGGTCATAGCTTTTCTTTCAAGGACCAAGCATCTTTTAATTTCATGGCTGCAGTCACCATCTGCAGTGATT
>NW_011486068.1:0-950 GCF_000754665.1 Bison bison bison | reverse complement strand
TCCAGTTGAGCTATTTCAAATCCTAAAAGATGATGCTGTGAAAGTGCTACACTTAATATGCCAGCAAATTTGGAAAACTCAGCAGTGGCCACAGGATGGGAAAAGATCAGTTTTCATTCCAATCCCAAAGAAAGGCAATACCAAAGAATGTTCAAACTACCACAAAATTTCACTCATATCACACGCTAGCAAGTAATGCTCAAAATTCTCCAAGCCAGGCTTCAACAGTACGTGAACCATGAACTTCCAGATGTTCTAGCTGGACTTAGAAAAGGCAGAGGAAGCAGAGATCAAATTGCCAACATCTGTTGGCTCATTAAAAAATCAAGAGAGTTCCAGAAAAATATCTACTGCTTTATTGACTACGCCAAAGCCTTTGACTGTGTGGATCACAACAAACTGTGGAAAATTTTTCAAAAGATGGGAATACCACCTTACCTGCCTCCTGAGAAATCTGTATGCAGGTCAAGAAGCAACAGTTAGAACTGGATATAGAACAGCAAACTGGTTCCAAATAGGGAAAGGTGTACGTCAAGGTTATATCTTGTCACCCTGCTTATTTAACTTATATGCAGAGTATATCAAGTGAAATGCCGAGCTGGATGAAGCACAAGCTGGAATCAAGATTGCTGGGAGAAATATCAATAACCTCAGATATGCAGATGACACCACCCTTTTGGCAGAAAGTGAAGAACTAAAGAGCCTCTTGTTGAAAGTGAAAGAAGAGAGTGAATACGCTGGCTTAAGACTCAAAATTCAGAAAACTAAGATCATGACATTTGGTCCCATAACTTCATGGCAAATAGATAGGGAAACAATACAAACAGTGAGAGACAGTGTCCTGTTTCTTGGGCTCCAAAATCACTGCAGATGGTGACTGCAGCCATGAAATTAAAAGATGCTTGGTCCTTGAAAGAAAAGCTATGACCAACCTAGACAGCATATTAAGA
>NW_011486067.1:4666-6263 GCF_000754665.1 Bison bison bison | reverse complement strand
GTACTATTTTCATTTCCTTCTTCCTCTCCTTTACTTTCCTTCCTCCTCCAAAGAGGATGGATGAACACAAGTTCACCTCATGCTTAATAACCTCCCACATCTGGACACACCACCCCATGTCCACACAAAGAGAAAACCCCCTGCATGATTCCTGAACAGCTTCACCAGTGTTCTAACAGCTACTCTGTGTCCCTCTAGACTTCACTGAGGACCTGCCAGTCAACCCACCATGTGACAACACAGAAGAGACTCAGTGTTTCTCCAAGGCAAGCTGTTTTTGTTTGTCTGTTTGTTTGTTTGTTTGTATGAGATAGAAATATTGTTTCATTTCTCTTTCAGTAGAATTAAGTAGTGACTCTGATGGTTTTTGTTTCATTTAGAGACAGTTCCCTTTGTTGGAATAATGTAGATGAGAGTCTTATTACCAACTCATGATTCCTCAGTCCACAAGATACTAAAATTTTTAGCATCCATTACACTCTGTAGAGTACAGATTTCTCTCTCCTGCAGCAACATTTCTTCTAGGAAAAGAACTGTGCAATTTCCAGCCTAAATGGACTTGGAGTTCCATCCTCCAGGCACAGGTCGTGCCTTTCATCCTGAGGATGTGTGTGCTGATCTTGCTGGGTTCCCTGGACTCCACACTGCTCCTCATCAGGTTTTCTACTGTCACCCAATGAACCAAAGACTGTGCATCTATGTGATCTTACCCTCATAGCATCTTCTCTTCTGTACTTGCAGGTGGCCCTTTCAGGATGCGAAAGTGGTATGTATTCTAGAATCATTCCCTTTGGGAGAAAAAACTTTGTAGATGAGAAAGTTGGGGCTTTCTTGCTGGTTTTAGTGTAGAGGCCAAACTGATTCCAAATTCCTGCTGGAAATGAGTATAGGGGCCCTGGTGATAGAAAGTAATTTACAAGAGATCAATGTGGATGATTACTGTAGTTCCAGGAAGAAGCTGTATTATGGTTAATAGTGTAGGTTTGTGTCCATGGGACTGGGTGTGTTTTTATGTATAATGAATAGTGTGATTCTTTGTGTGTTTGAATTTTTGGGTTGTGTTTTCCAAAATATCTATCACCCTAAACGTCACTGTTAGTGGTGTCAGCCCCAAAATATTTTCCATCACAATGTACCATGAATGTTTATGTGTATAAAAAGAAAACAAAGTATATACATTCACTGTATCCATTGATTTTATACCAAGTGAACATCCTTTTCCCAGGAAGACAAATCCCATCACTGCCGAGGAAGATGTTTACAGGATACTTCTTAATTTTTATTAAAATTTTTATTGGCTGTTCTTGGCCTTCATTGCTGCTCAGGCTTCTTTCTACTTATGGAGAGCAAGGGCAACTCTCTAGTTGTGGTGCGTAGGCCTCTCACTTTAGTGGCTTCTTTGTTGCAGAGCATGGCTTCCAGGGCTCTTGGGCTTCCATAGTTTGGCACGTGGGCTCAGTAGTTGTGGTACATGGTTTAGTTGCTCCACAGCATGTGGAATCTTTCCAGACCAGGGGTTGAACTCCTGTCTCCTGCATTGTCAGGTAGATTCTTAACCACTGAGCCACCATAGAAGTCCTATAAGATTCTTAATGAG
>NW_011486067.1:0-849 GCF_000754665.1 Bison bison bison | reverse complement strand
ACTCCCTCCAGAGAGAAGCTCTCAGTGGTTTTGATCACAATCTTTGCACACTCCTCAACTCGTTTATTTACCTTTCATTTTTTTACTTGTTTTACATTTGAGTTGTGGTATTTTCTTATATACTTTGAGTATGATCTCCCTTTCTGATATATTGTTTGTAATTTTTCTGTAGGTTATCTTTTCATCCTACTGACTGTTGAAGAGACTATGCTTTCACTCTTTTCTTGTCTTAGAAACTTGGTGAATTTCATTTGACCCTATAACCATGAGTTTACTTGGGGCTCTTTGTTCTGGTCTTTAGGGCTATGTATGTGTTCCTATGTCACTATCATACAGCTTTGATCCCTATATCTTTGTACTGTATTTTGAAATCAGGAGGTGAGAAAATTTGAAATTAGTTCTCCAGATTATTGTGTCTGTTTGGAGTCCTTAGGGGTTCCATATATATTTTTGGATTTCTTTTTTCCATTTCTGGCTAAATGAAATTGAAAGTGTTTGCCTCTATCCTCTCTTAGGGTCTGGGAAACTTAAGGTGTTGCTGAGAGCATGAAGTATCTCCCAGACCACTGAGGTCACGTCAGGCAACAGGATAGTCTCTGTTATGTGAACTTTTTGTCCTTCCCTCCCCTAGGACTCAGAAGATTCTCATGTCCATGTCAGGCCCTTCCTGAGAGTGATGGATTGTTTAATTAAATAATGGACTCATTAGAGACTGTGGCCATACACACATGGTCCTTCTTCTAATGTTTCCATGTTGGAGAACTCTAGGGTTGGTGGAGACTCAAGGAGGAAGGAAAAGAACAGTGACTAGAGGAGAGAAATGATGAAGGAAGTAGAGGGGAAACAGCG
>NW_011486066.1:4984-5552 GCF_000754665.1 Bison bison bison | reverse complement strand
ACTTCACTGTGCTATACAGTAGGCCCTTGTCGTTAATCTATTTTATAGATAGTAGTGTGTGTATGCTAATCCCAAATTCCTTATTTATCCCCCCCCAACACTACTATCTCCTTTTGTAACGATGTTTGTTTTCTCTGTCTGTGAGTCTATTTATGTTTTGTAAATAAGTGCATTTATATCATTTTTTAGATTCTACATGTAAGTGATATCATATGGTGTTTGTCTGACTTACTTCACTTAGTATAATCATCTCTAGGTCCATCCGTGTTGCTTCAAATGGCATTATTTCATTATTTATATGGCTGAGTAGTATTCCATTGTATGTCTGTATAAATGTATAGTTTTTGCCTTTTCACACTGTTCATGGGGGTCTCAAGGCAAGAATATTGAAGTGGTTTGCCAGTGCCTTCTCCAGTGGACCATGTTTTGTCAAAACTCTCTACCATGACCTATCCATCTTGGATGGCCCTACGTAGCATGGCTCATAGTTTCATTGAGTTAGACAAGGATGTGGTCCATGTGATCAGTAATGCTGAAGAAGCTGAAATTGAACGGTTATATGAAGACC
>NW_011486066.1:0-845 GCF_000754665.1 Bison bison bison | reverse complement strand
ATCCATCCTACACTCTTTGACCAGATTAGTCTATATATAAAAGTATTACTTTTCTTTTTAAATGTTTTTTGTTCCACATACTTTTATGAAGCACAAATGCATTAATGAAACAACGTAGATGCAGACTACTTTCTTTTTAAAAATTAATTTTTATTGGAGTATAGTTCCTAATTTACAATGTTGTATTAGTTTCTGCTGTACAGTAAAGTGAGTCAACTATATGTGTACAAATATTCCCTCTTTTTTAGATTTCCTTCCCATTTAGGTCATTACAGAGCATTGAGTAGAGTTCCCTGTACTACACAGTAGGTTCTCATTGGCTATCTATTTTATACATAGTATAGATATAGATATAGATATAGATATAGATATAGATAGATGTCAATCCCAATTTTCTAATTTATCCCACCTCCCCAGTCCACTTGGGATCGATAAGTTTGTTCTCTACATCCATGGCCCTTTCTGCTTTGCAAATCTATACTATTTTCCTAGATTCCACGTATAAGCTATATTATACAATATTTGTTTTTCTCTTTCTGACTTACTTCACTTTCTCTGACAGTCTCTAGTTCCATCCATGTCTCTGCAAATGACAATATTTCACTCCTTTTTATGTTTGAGTAATATTCCATTATACCACATCTTTATCTGCTCCTTTGTTGATGAATATTTAGGTTGCTTCCATGTCTTGGCTGTTGTAAATAGTGCTTTGATGAACACTGGGGTGGATGTATCTTTTTGAATTACAGTTTTCTCTGGGTATATGCCCAGGGATTGTTCTTTTTTTTTTTTTTCAAAGGAATATTTCTCTTTTTAGCTTTTTAAGGTACATCCATACTGTTCTC
>NW_011486065.1:5009-5363 GCF_000754665.1 Bison bison bison | reverse complement strand
ATACAGTCAAAAAAACAAGACCAGGAGCTGACGTGGCTACAGATCATGAACTCCTTATTGCCAAATTCAGAATTAAATTGAAGAAAGTAGGGAAAACCACTAGACCATTCAGGTATAGACCTAAATCAAATCCCTTATGATTATACAGTGGAAGTGAGAAATAGATTTAAGGGACTAGATCTGATAGACAGAGTGCCTGGTGAACTATGGAATGAGGTTCGTGACATGTACAGAAGACAGGGATCTAGACCATCCCCATGGAAAAGAAATGCAAAAAAGCAAAATGGCTGTCTGAGTAGGCCTTACAAATAGCTGTGAAAAGAATAGAAGTGAAAAGCAAAGGAGTAAAGCAAA
>NW_011486065.1:0-1401 GCF_000754665.1 Bison bison bison | reverse complement strand
ACCAACTGTCTTCTATTTAAATAAATGCATGTGTCCTTACCCTCCCCCAAACACCTGAAGTTTATTAGCCACTAAGTCTTAAGTCCAAGGGGAAAAGAGAAGCAAGTGGACACATTTGAGACTTGGAAAGTTGTTCACCTACCGCCTGGGTGCTTTCAAAGTCAGCCACTGAATACTGAGCCCTCCTGTGCCCAGGCTCCCAGACGGGTGCTGGGGTCCCTGGAGGAGACACAGCTGCCACTCTTCCAGGCTGAAGGAGAGGAGAAAGGAGCCAACACAGGGGAGTCAGGAGAGGAGGGGGACAGGGAAGAGGGGGGTTCATTTCAGGGAGAAAGAGTCCTGCTGGGTAGAGCCATGTCTCACTTGTGACCTAAGAGATGAGTAAGAGTCAGTCAATAAAAGATGCGGGGGTGGGGGTGGGGGTGGGGGGGTTCCTTGGCAGAAAAGGATGAACCCAAAAGTCCAGAGCAAAGGAGAGGTTAGTGGATTTGAGAAACTAAAACAGTTAAAGACACGTTGGAGCTCAGGCTAGAGTGAGAGAAAGTCTGGAGATGAAGCAGAAGAGGCAGGACTCAGCTGGTGGAGGCCTGTCCCTCTGGACAGACTAGAGTCACTCCCACTTCCTCCTGCGGACACCGCCTTCTGTCCTAAAGGAGTCCTTCCCCAACTCCTTACATGCCCCATCAGGGTTTTTCACTGAGTAGTTAAAATCCAACCTTCCTCAGCACCTACTAGGGCAGGCCTGGGACTAGATATGGAGGGAAAAGTAATAATACTCAGTCCTCCTAATAAGGGGGCCATGTAATTATGTTCTTTTTGAAACACCAAATTTTAACCACAATGAATATACCTAAGACATAGATAAAATTAAAGACTACAAGAAATAAATAAAACCCCTCACATAATCAACTCCTTTCAGTTTAGTCACTCAGTCGTGTCCGACACTTTGTGACCCCATGAACTGCAGCACAACAGGCCTCCAAGTCCATTCCCAACTCCCAGAGCTTACTCAAACTCATGTCCATAGAATCGGTGATGCCATCCAGCCATCTCATCCTCTGTTGATCCCTTCTCCTGCCTTCAATCTTTCCCAGCATCAGGGTCTTTTCAAATGAGTTGGTTCTTCACATCAGGTGGCCAAAGTATTGGAGTTTCAGCTTCCATATCAGTCCTTCCAAGGAATATTCAGGACTGATTTCCTTTATGATGGACTGGGTGGACCTCCTTGCAGTCCAAGGGACTCTCAAGAGTCTTCTCTAACACGACAGTTCAAAAGCATCAATCCTTCAGCGCTCAGCTTTCTTTATAGTCCGACTCTCACATCCACACATGACTACTGGAAAAACCATAGCTTTGACTAGATGGACCTTTGTTGGTAAAGCAGTGTCTCTGATTTTTAAT
>NW_011486064.1:4980-5488 GCF_000754665.1 Bison bison bison | reverse complement strand
CCAGCCCCTGCTCCTTGGTAACCATGTGTGACCAGAAGGCCGTAATCAAGAATGCCGATATGTCAGAGGAGATGCAACAGGACTCAGTGGAGTGTGCTACTCAGGCATTGGAAAAGTATAATATAGAGAAGGACATTGTGGCCCATATTAAGAAGGAGTTTGACAAGAAGTACAACCCCACCTGGCACTGCATCGTGGGGAGGAACTTCGGTAGTTATGTGACACATGAAACCAAACACTTCATCTACTTCTACCTGGGCCAAGTGGCCATTCTCCTGTTCAAATCTGGTTAAAAGCATGGACTGTGCCACACACCCAGTGATCCATCCAAAAACAAGGACTGCAGCCTAAATTCCAAATACCAGACACTGAAGTCTTCAGCCTTGCCTAAGGGAACACCTCCATCTTTGAACCTTTATTGTGTTTTGTACAGGGCATTCTCTGTACTAGTTTTTGTGGTTATAAAGCAATTAGCAAAACTATCTTACATTTGTATTTATTTTCTATT
>NW_011486064.1:0-1020 GCF_000754665.1 Bison bison bison | reverse complement strand
AAAATCATGAAACAAAGTCATTTTTGTTCTTGTACTACCCTGGTTCCTGTATTTAACCCTTTCTGTGGCCTTTTTAATGTGCCAGACACCAAATGTTTTCTCCCTAAACTCAAATTCAAAATCAAGTTTCCATTTCTCATTTGCACTCAAGTATATACTTCTGAGAACAGCTTAGGGAGTCTCATTGCATGTGTATATGTTTGAATACATTACATTTTAAACAGAAATAAAAACTTTAAGTCTAAAAGATGTCACTTTAATACAGAATGAAGTAAGTCAGAAAGAGAAAAACAAATACTAACACATATATATGGAATCTAGAAAAATGGTACTGAAGAACCTACTTGCAGGGAAAGAATGGAGACGGATATAGAGAATGGACTTGTGGACACAGCAGGGGAAGAAGAGGGTAGGAAGAATTGAGAGAGTAGCACTGAAACATATACATAGCTATTTTATATAGGGAAGTTGCTGTATAACAGGGAGCTCAACTCCATGCTCTGTGATGACCTAGATGGGTAGGATGGGAGCAGGAAGGGAGGCTCAAGAGGGAGGGAATATATGTATATATTATGGCTGATTCGCTTTGTACAGCAGAAACCAACACAACATTGTAAAGCAATTATCCTCTAATTAAAAAAATAAGTAAATAAAAATAAATAAAACGCCTGCCGTCAAAGTTTTAGAAAAGGGAAAAACAATAAAAGGTGTCACTTTGATTTTAAACATTAGTCAACAGGTAGGGGTGGTGATAGAAATTCTGAAGGTATAGAAAAGCTTTCCTAGGGCTTTTGAGTTCACATCACATAGGTCATCTGCTCTGATTACTTAGAAGTTCCCTACAAACTATCTGTCAAAGTGTTACTGGCTCAACAACAAAATTATTAGTTTTTCCCTTTCATTTGAAAATTTCAAGACTCAAGGTAAGCAGTTGCTCCTGTGTTCATATTCTCTGAAGATCAATAAACAAAGAAGAAATTAGTGTGGAATCAGATAGGCCCAACGAAGATAATAACTGTG
>NW_011486063.1:3608-4226 GCF_000754665.1 Bison bison bison | reverse complement strand
TGAAACTCCAATACTTTGGCCACCTGATGCAAAGAGCTGACTCATTGGAAAAGACCCTGATGCTGGGAACGATTGAAGGCAGGAGGAGAAGGGGGCGACAGAGGATGAAATGATTGGATGGCATCACTGACTCAATGGAGATGAGTTTGAGCCAACTCTGGGAGATGGTGAAGGACAGAGAGGCCTGGAGTGTTGCAGTCCATGGGCTTGCAAAGAGTCGGACACGACTGAGTAAACAACAATACCAGCCTCATTTCCAAGCCAGAATCCGTGCTTCCAATTACCCGTCAGCCCGCTCCCTACCTCCTGCCCGTGTCTGGAGAGGGCTTGCTGGTCAAGGGTGCATTTTTGCCCCTCACTTCATGCATCCCTCTCAGTTCCCGGGGGCAGGGACCACCCAGACTGCCCTCTCCCAGTGCCAGGAAAGTTGAGCAACGCAGGGATGGCACCTGTCTTTGTCATCCTCCCCCTCCTCGCTGCCATCTCCGATGCTGCCTTCTGGAGTGGCCACTAGGGCTCTTCTGGCCCCAGCTGACCAGGGCGGACCCCTGGTGTAACATAACAGCACCCTGACAGTGACTCTCACTCCATCTAACCTGCTCCTTCCAGCCAGAAGGA
>NW_011486063.1:0-944 GCF_000754665.1 Bison bison bison | reverse complement strand
CCTTTTCCAGGGGATCTTCCCAACCCAAGGATGACACCCACCTCTCCCACATTGCAGGCAGATGCTTTACCGTCTGAGCCACCAGGGAAGCCATCACTGGGGGTGGCTGTATTGATGGGGCTGCTGGCAAAGCTCCTGCAGCTCCTTCCAACCACGGCATGCACAATTCTAAATAAAGACAAGTTCTGCTGTCTATCTAATCTGTGTTTTGTAGATTTATATTGGTCTTACGAGCACATCACAGCTCAGCCTTTCCTGTACCACATACTACAAAGTTTTAAAACTTCAGAACAGATGCCAAGCAGGAATAAATACCACAGTCTCTGCTCTCTGGAACATGCTTCTGCAGCTCCCAAGTTCTCGGAAATTCAGGCCCCCTACCCCATCTGAGTGACATTTTTATCACAAGATAAAATCCTCAATCATCCCCCTGGAATCCGTCCTAGTCCCTGGAGGGAGAGTCACAGTGCATTTCCCCAGCCAGGGACCCAAAGCAGGGCAGACGACGCCCCGGGCCCCTGGGAGCCGAGAGCAGCTGGAGGAACCCGGCGAGGAGGGGCCCACAGTGTCAGTGTCGGGGGGGCGCCTAGGTGGCCCCCAGAGCTGGAAGGCAGAGCCCAAAGCTTCCAAAACCTCAACCCCCAGAATCCTGGGCCCCACCCTGGTTCAGCTGGGTTCCTCTGTGCAGATAAACAGTGAGTCTGGGTAGGGGGAGCTGGATGGACATGGAATGGGCCTTTATGAGCTTTGCAACATCAGCCTCGAGAGTCCCTTGGACAGCAAGGAGATCAAAACAGTCAACCCTAAAGGAAATCAACCCTGAATCTTCATTGGAAAAATTGATGCTGAAGATGAAACTCCAATACTTTGGCCACCTGATGCAAAGAGCTGACTCATTGGAAAAGACCCTGATGCTGGGAACGATTGAAGGCAGGAGGAGAAGG
>NW_011486062.1:4746-5060 GCF_000754665.1 Bison bison bison | reverse complement strand
TGTCCATCACCAACTCCCAGAGCTTATTCAAACTCATGTCCATTGAGTCAGTGATGCCATCCAACCATCTCATCCTCTTTCGTCCCCTTCTCCTTCCACCTTCAATCTTTCCCAGTTTCAGGGTCTTTTCCAATGAGTCAGTTCTTCGCACCATGTAGACAAAGTATTGGAATTTCAGCTTCAGCATCAGTCCTTCCAATGAATATTCAGGACTGATTTCCTTTAGGATGGACTGGTTGAATCTCCTTGCAGTCCAAGGGACTCTCAAGAGTCTTATCCAACACCACAGTTCAAAAGCATCAATGTTACTCTAA
>NW_011486062.1:0-383 GCF_000754665.1 Bison bison bison | reverse complement strand
TTTCCAATTATTTGTAACTAGGCAGAAGAGACCACAAAGGCCCACAACAGCCTGGGGAGCAGCTTGATATTCTAAAATATATATGCTAATATAATAATTACATATACATACCAGGAAATTTATATTGCCAAAATTTTATTAAAATACAGATTGCGATCTGATACCTCAGTTTTATATGCACTCTGGTTTTGATGCATAGCTCTGTGAAACTTTATCACATGTATAGGCTCTTGTTACCACCATTAAAATCATCACTTAGATTTGTTCCATCTCTCTAAAGAAACCCTCTTGGCACACCCTCCTGAGGCCCGCAGTTCTTTACAATCCAGGTCACTACTGATCTCCTTTCATCTCTGTATTTTGTCCTGTTGAGACTGTTGAAT
>NW_011486061.1:5253-5558 GCF_000754665.1 Bison bison bison | reverse complement strand
AGGACCTTGTGATCATCTGATCCAATCTTTTAATCTTACACTTACAGAACTGGAACTCAGAAAAGCAAAGTGATTTGGCCAAGGTCACAAAGTTGCATTAGTGAACTGGGCAGATGGACGGGCTTCAGAAAGAGGCCACATAGGTCACTAGAGAGAATGGCCCCAGATGTTAGCCTAGACAAGGTCTGCAAATACTTGATGCCATTTGACCACTGCAAATACAGCTGGCCCTCCATGTTGGCAGAGTCTACATCTGAGAATTCAACCAGCCACAGACTGAAAATATATATTTTAAAATTTTTTGT
>NW_011486061.1:0-1125 GCF_000754665.1 Bison bison bison | reverse complement strand
GGTGTTTCTTGACTTCCTACTTTTGCATTCCAGTCCCCTATAATGAAAAGCACATCTTTTTTGGGTGTTAGTTCTAGAAGTTCTTGTAGATCTTCATAGAACTGTTCAACTTTAGCTTATTCAACATTACTGGTTGGGGTATAGACTTGGATTACTGTGATATTGAATGATTTGCCTTGGAAACGAACAGAGATCATTCTGTCATTTATGAGATTGCATCCAAGTACTGCATTTTGGACATTTTTGTTGACAGTGATGGCTATTCCATTTCTTCTAAGGGATTCTTGCCATAGTAGTAGATATAAGGTCATTGATTTATATTCACCCATTCCAGTCCATTTTAGTTCACTGTTTCCTAAAATGTCGATGTTCACTCTTCTCATCTCCTGTTTCACCACTTACAATTTACCTTTTTTACCTAACATTCCAGGTTCTTATGCAATATTGTTCTTTACAGCATCAGGCTTTACTTCCATCACCAGTCACATCCACACCTGGGTACTGTTTTTGCTTTGGCTCTGTCTCTTCATTCTTTCTGGAGTTATTTCTCCACTCTTCTCCGGTAACATATTGGGCACCTACTGACTTGGGGATTTCATCTTTCAGTGTCCTATCTTTTTGCCTTTTCATACTGTTCATGGGGTTCTCAAGGCAAGAAGACTGAAGTGGTTTGCCATTCCCTTCTCCAGTTCTGACGTTTTGTCAGAACTCTCCACTATGACCTGTCCATCTTGCATGCCCAACACGGCATGGCTCATGGTTTCATTGAGTTAGAAAAGGCTGTGGTCCATGTGATCAGTTTGATTAGTTTTCTGTGATTGTGGTTTTCATTCTGTCTGAGGAATAAGGATAAGAGGCTTATGGAAGCCTCCTGATGGGAGAGACTGACTGAGGGGGAAACTGGGTCTTGTTCTAATGGGTGGGGCCATGCTCAGTAAATCTTTAATTCAATTTTCTGTTGATGGGTGGGGCTGTGTTCCCTCCTTGTTGTTTGACCTGAGGCCAAACTATGGTGGAGTTAATGAAGATAATGGCGACCTCCTTCAAAAGGTCCTGTGCATGTACTGCTGCACTCAGTGCCTCCAACCCTGCAGCAGGCCACCACCAACCCACACCCCTGCTGGA
>NW_011486060.1:14757-15884 GCF_000754665.1 Bison bison bison | reverse complement strand
GAATTAGACTTCACAACCTATGTCACACTGACAATTGAAACAAAGGCAAGTTCTCACCTTTAAAATGATTTCTCTTGGCTTGCCCTTATATTTACATTTTTGAAAAAATTATGTGGCATATCTTCTCTTCTCTGAAAACTAGAACTCCAGACTTTATTCGTGCAGAAGTCTTAAATTTATAGCAAAATTAAGGGGAAAATACAGAATTCCCTCCCACACACCTTTACTCCATAAATGTATATCATCCTATCAGAGATGTACATATTTTTATAAAGAAAAATCTGTATTAATAAAGTCTTTATCATTTCAAGTATAAAAACTGAATACACTTCGAGTTTTTAAAACAGTGCTGACCTCTCTAACTCCAACAGCTTCTCTTCTTTTAACTGTTTTTCAATAACAGCAGGATTCTCCTCTTCTTTTTGTGACAGTCCTGAAGTAATTTAAATGTTTATTAAACTGAATACAAATAATAATACGGTCAATGATGCAGGAAAATCTTTAAACATGAACATTTTTAATGTTTACAATAATGGCACACACCAGTCTGTCTAAACCTCCTAATAATAAAGGCTTTAGAGAGCAAAATTCTGGACAACTGAAGAGTCAGAAAATTAATGTAAATAGTGGTTAACACACTGTATATATTTTTTTAAATCCATGGTTCAGAATACTCAAAAAGGTGTTGGGAGAATGGGATGGAACACAGACATTCACAAAAGACAGACAACTAAAATATACAAAACCATTTTTTAAACACTCACTACAAAAATGTATTTAGATAAACAACTAAAAGCATTGGAAGAGGTTATTAGACACAGGATGTTTATATTATCCTAATACCATGAAATTAAAAGACGCTTACTCCTTGGAAGAAAAGTTATGATCAACCCAGACAGCATAATGAAAAGCAGAGACATTACTTTGCCAACAAAGTTCTGTCTAGTCAAGGCTATGGTTTTTCCATTGGTCATGTATGGATGTGAGAGTTGGACTGTGAAGAAAGTTGAGTGCCAAAGAATGGATGCTTTTGAGGTACAGTGTTGGAGAAGACTCTTAAGAGTCCCTTGGACTGCAAAGAGATCCAACCAGTCTATCCTAAAGCAGATCAGTCCTGGATGTTCACT
>NW_011486060.1:10654-11523 GCF_000754665.1 Bison bison bison | reverse complement strand
GGTCTCCTGTATTGCAGACAAATTCTTTACCAGCTGAGCTACCAAGGAAGAGCTTCAGTAATTAAAAATGTTTCGAATTTTAACTGTATTTTTCATTCTTCCCAGAGAAAACTCTACATATCCTGTATTCTTCCTTAACTCACTTTCCTCAAAGAGATCTAAGATACTGTATTCTAGGTTACAATCCTCAGTAAGGTCCTCCGATAAAACTTAACTGCAAACTTTTAGGTCGTATGCTTTCTTCAGTTGACATATCTAAGTTAGTTATGGCTAAGTCACAAGGTACAAGATATTTAATGCACAGTCCTCTCCAGTTATAAATCTATGATACCAAACAAGTCATGTACTTCTGAAATACAATAGTGGGACAGGTACAAGATCCACATTCCAGTTACAAAAGGGAAGTTAGAGGTAACAGTTCAGTTCAGTGCAGTTCAGTTCAGTCGCTTAGTCATGTCCAACTCTGCAATCCCATGGATTATACCACAAAAGGATTCCCTGTTTACCATCATCTCCCAGACTCTGCTCAAACTCAACTATACTGAGATGGTGGTGCTATCCAACTATCTCATCCTTTGTCGTCCACTTATCCTCCTGCCTTTAATGTTGCCCAGCATCAGGGTCTTTTCCAATGAGTCAGTTCACATCAGGTGGCCAAAGTATTGGAGTTTCAGCTTCAGCATCAGTCTTTCCAATGAATATTCAGGAATACATTTGAATCAGTTCTAATGAGGTGGATGAAACTGGAGCCTATTATACACAGTGAATTAAGCCAGAAAGAAAAACACCAATACAGTATCCTAACGCATATATATGGAATTTAGAAAGATGCTAACAATAACCCTGTGTACGAGACAGCAAAAGAGACA
>NW_011486060.1:9580-10554 GCF_000754665.1 Bison bison bison | reverse complement strand
AATGAGTTGCCAGTCCAGGTTCGATGCATGATACTGGATGCTTGGGGCTAGTGCACTGAGACCACCCAGAGGGATGGAATGGGGAGGGAGAAGGAAGGAGGGTTCAGGATGGGGAACACATGTATACCTGTGGCGGATTCATTTTGATATTTGGTAAAACTAATACAATTTGTAAAGTTTAAAAATAAAATTTAAAAAAATAAAAAAGGACTGATTTCCTTTAGGACTGATTGGTTCGATCTCCTTGCAGTCCAAGGAACTCTCAAGAGTCTTCTCCAACACCAAAGTTCAAAAGCATTACTTCATCAGTGCTCAGTTTTCTTTATGGTCCAACTCTCGCATCCATACATGACTATTGGAAAAAGACAGACTATTGTCAGGAAAGTAATGTCTCTGCTTTTTCATATGCTGTCTAGGTTGGTCATAGCTTTTCTTCCAAGGAGTAAGCATCTTTTAATCTCATAACTGCACTCACCATCTGCAGTGATCTTGGAGCCCAAAAAAATAAAGTCGCTCACTGTTTCCTATCTTTCCCTATCTGCCATGAACTGATGGGACCAGATGCCATGATCTTCGTTTTCTGAATGCTGAGTTTTAAGCTAACTTTTTCACTATCCTCTTTCACTTTCATTAAGAGGCTGTTTAGTTCCTCTTCACTTTCTGCCATACGTGTGGTATCACATGCATATCTGAGGTTGTTGATATTTCTCCTGTCAATCTTGACTTCAGTTTGTGCTTCATAAAGCCCAGCGTTTCTCATGATGTATTCTGCATATAAGTTAAATAAGCAGGGTGACAGTATACAGCCTTGATGCACTCCTTTCCCAATTACGAACCAGTCCACTGTTCCATGTCCAGTTCTGTTTAGATTTCTCAGGAGGCAGATTTCTGCATACAGATTTCTCACGAGGCAGGTAAGGTGGTCTGGTGTTCCCATATCTTTAAGAATTTTTGCAGTCTGTTGTGATCTAAAG
>NW_011486060.1:4835-6812 GCF_000754665.1 Bison bison bison | reverse complement strand
GAACAATTCCACCAAATCCCATCAAATCATTTCTCTTTTTTAAAGGACACGAGGCCACCATCTCCACAGTATAAAAGATGCCAGAAAAAAAGAAAATTACAGGAATATCACTGATTAACATAGATGCAAAAATCCTCAACAAAATTCTAGCAAACAGAATCCAACAACACAATCAAAGAATCATACACCACAATCAAGTGAGATTTATCCCAGGGATGTAGAACCTTCAATATATGCAAATCAATCACTGTGATACATCACACAAATAAATTAAGAAAGACGACCAGCTCAACAGATGCAGAAAAAACTTCGGACATAATCCTACTTCCATTTATGATAGAAACTCTCCAGAAAATAGCCGTAGAAAGAACCTATGCCAACATAATAACAGGCCATATACAACAAACCCACAGCAAACATTACTCTCAACTGAGAAAAAGTGAAAGCATTTTCTCTAAGATCAGGAATAAAAGGTGTATGCAAGATGACAGTGAGAGAAGGTACAGAGTGCATGTCTCGCCATGCCTAGAATGCCTACCAGGTGCTGGTGGGGGACGTCCTGAGGACAGGCTGATGGGTGGAGCCTCAGAGGAAACCAGGTACCAGACAAAAGAGTGTGGAGAAAGCTCAAGGCCTGGGGACATCAACTGAGGGTCTGTTGTAGAGGAAGAGAGTGGTTTTGATGCTTTTGTGCTGGTAGCAGCAGTGAACTTGCTCCATCACGAAGGGGAGGGATCTATGAGGAGATAGAAAGATCCACTAGGTAACCCCCTTCACTTGATCCTGGGGTGCTTTCTGGGCCCCAGGGCCCCTGGCCTCTGCTCTTTGGCGCCTCTTTTCCCTCCGATGGAGTCTTCTTCCCTCTGGGGGACCATAGCTCTTCAGGGATCCCTATGAGAGAATCCTGTGGATGTGAGAGGGAGGGAAGGCTCCTGCTGGGAGAGAAAGAGACCAGCTGAGCTTTAGAAGGCACCTGAACAAGGCACTGCCTACTGTCCCCTTCTTATCCCCACTCGGCCCTGGGGATCATCCTAAGGTGCCCAGGCCAAGCCCTCCACCCTTAAGGAACACTTCCTACCTTTGGGGGCCCCTCCACCCTCCAAGGCACCCATCTAAGCCCCACTCCCTGCTCCTCCCTCCAAGTTGAGGCCTCTGCCATTCCAAAGCCCCCTCCTAACCTCCAGGATTCTTCTATACTCTCTCATTTCCTCCTCCCTCCAGGGTCCACATCCTATACATGCCCCCTCAAGCCTCCATGGGCTCTGACCTCTGGACCTGGCTCTCGGGGATTCAGGAGCCCCCTCTACCTTCTCTCCTCCATCCAAGGGCCCCCCTCTACCCTCCAGCAACTCCCCCTGCCCTCCTCTGTCCTCCAGAGCCACCTCCAAGGGCACCCTCAGCCCATGCAGGTCCTGCAGATGCAGGAGGGAGGAGAGACAGAGCAGGGCCGTCCAGGGAGGAGTTCCTCCAGATGTGGAGGAGTAGGGAATCCTTCTGGTGTTCTTCCACCCAGGGCCCAGGGGAGCTTCCTGGGGGCCTGGCCTTATCCTCATACCCCAAAGCCAGAGGCACTGCAGAGACCCTCTTAGCTGTGTGGAGCCTGGCTCACCCCCACCCCCACCGAGGGCCCTCTCTGAAGGCCTGCGTCCTGGGTCAGAAACCCACACGTACCTAAACACCCCTAGCACCTAGGTCATTCCCCACTTAAACCCCACCTTTCACAGCCTAATTTTTTCAGCCTTTTGGTGTTTGGGGTTTCTTTCAGAGTTTTTACTACTAATGGAGTTCCATTTTCCCTCCAGAAGTTTTTTCATACATATTTTTTGTACTATTTGTTAGTTTTCTAAAATTATTCTATTATTTTTAAATCTTCATTATTATTCTGCTCCCTCATAGCTCAGCTGGTAAAGAAACCACCTGCAATGCAGGAGACCCCAGTTTGAGCCCTGGGTTGGAAAGATCCCTGGAGAAGGGATT
>NW_011486060.1:1280-1922 GCF_000754665.1 Bison bison bison | reverse complement strand
AAAGCAGAAATAGATGTTTTTCTGGAACTCTCTTGCTTTTTCAATGATCCAGTGGATGTTGGCAATTTGGTCTCTCATTCCTCTGCCTTTTCTGAAACCAGCGTGAACGTCTGGAAGTGCACAGTTCACATATTGCTGAAGCCTGGCTTGGAGAATTTTGAGCATCACTTTACTAGCGTGTGAGATGAGCGCAATTGTGCGGTAGTTTGAGCATTCTTTGGCATTGCCTTTCTTTGGGATTGGAATGAAAACTGATCTTTTCCAGTCCTGTGGCCACTGCTGAGTTTTCCAAGTTTGTTGGCATATTGAGTGCAGCATTTTTACAGCATCATTTTTCAGGATTTGAAATAGCTCAACTGGAATACCATCACCTCCACTAGCTTTGTTTGTAGTGATGCTTTCTAAGCCCCACTTGACTTCACATTCCAGGATGTCTGGCTCTAGGTGAGTGATCACACCATCGTGATTATCTTGGACGTGAAGATCTTTTCTGTACAGGTCTTCTGTGTATTCTTGCCACCTCTTAATATCTTCTGCTTCTGTTAGGTCCTGCCGGGGACCAGCCCCGGCTGATCCAGGGTATTCGAAGGAGAGACGGCATAGGCGAGGATCAGGATACAATAGCTTCAATTAGATATTAAT
>NW_011486060.1:0-1180 GCF_000754665.1 Bison bison bison | reverse complement strand
AGCAGGACCTAATCAAACTTAAAGTTTTGCACAGCAGAGGATACTATAAACAATGTGAAAACTGTGAGAATGAGAGAAAATAATCGAAAATGAATCAACTGACAAAAGATTAATCTCCAAAATATATAAGCAGCTCACGTAGGTCAATATCAGGAAAACAAGACGCTCAATCAAAGTGGTCAAAAGACCTAAGCAGATATCTCTCCAAAGAAAATAGAGATGGTGAACAAACACATGAAAAAATGTTCAATATCACTAATTATCAGAAAAATGCAAATCAAAATTACAATGAGGTATCACCGCACACTGGTCAGAATGACCATCATCAAAAAGTCTACAAATAAATGCTGAAGAAGACATGGAGAAAGGGGAACTCTCTTGCACTGCTGGTGGGAATGTAAACTGATACAGTCAGTATGGAGATTCCTTAAAAAACTAGGAGTAAAACTGCCACATGACCCAGCAAAATCACTACTAGGCATATATCCTGAGAAAAACCACAATTCTAAAAGACAAAGTACCCCAATGTTAACTGCAGCACTATCCACAACAGCCAGGACATGGAAGCAACCTAAACGTCCATCAGCAGAGGAATGAATAAATAAGATGTGGTCCATATGTACAATGGAACGTTACTCAGACATAAAGAAGAATGAATTTCAGTCAGTTCCAGTGAGGAGATGAACCTAGAGCCTCTTACACAGAGTGAAGTAAGTCTGAAAAAATAATTGTTTACTAACACATATATGTGAAATCTAGGAATGGTACTGATGAACCTATTTCATGGAAGGAAGAGAGATGCTGACATAGAGAAATGAGAATGGACTTGTGGACACAGTGGGGAAAGGAGAAAGTGGGATGAACAGGGAAATCATTATTAACATCACTGTTATTTTCACTGTCCTCTTTCACTTTCCTCAGGAGGCTTATTAGTTCCTCTTCACTTTCTGCCATAAGGGTGGTGTCATCTGCATACCTGAGGTTCTTGATATTTCTCCCGGCAATCTTGATTCCAGCTTGTGCTTCTTACAGCCCAGCGTTTCTGCATATGTACTCTGCATATAAGTTAAATAAGCACAGTGACAATATACAGCCTTGATATACTCCTTTCCTGATTTGGAACCAGTCTGTTGTTCCATGTCCAGTTCTAACTGTTGCTTCCTGACCTGCATACAGATTT
>NW_011486059.1:5163-5477 GCF_000754665.1 Bison bison bison | reverse complement strand
ATGGCTCTACTGCCTTGATAGCTTCTGTAGCCAAACCAAAACCAAAGCCTCAAGTTCATGAAATCAAAACCTAAGGACAACCAATCACAAACAGCCAACTAGGCTTTAAGCCACAGGCAACAAATAATTTCCTTTCTTTGCCACCACACCTTCTCTGTATAAAACTTTTCCCTGGCTCCTGTCAGCCAAGCACTCCAAATCACTTCCTATTTGGCACTGTCCAGTTCAAATCAACCCCACTCCAATACTCTTGCTTGGAAAATCCCATGGACGGAGGAGCCTGGTGGGCTGCAGTCCATGGGGTCACTAAGAGT
>NW_011486059.1:0-1080 GCF_000754665.1 Bison bison bison | reverse complement strand
ACACTCAGAAATTCCCTGGAGTCCAGTGGTTAGGACTCTGGGCTTTCACTGCCAAGGGCATGGGTTAGATCCCTGATTGGGGAACTAAGGTCTCGCAAGCCTCAGGACACGGCCAGAAAATAAAATTTAAATTAAAAACAAAATTTAAGACATTGTTTGCCAGTATGTCTATAATAGAGAAACCACATGAGGTATAGGGCACTGCAGTTCTACTTTAAAATGGCTGATCAGACACACGTTTGCCTTCCTTCCCACACTAAAACCCCCTGAAATAGGCAAAAGAAATATAAAAAATAAACTGAGAGCAACCCTGAGAATACACGAGGTGCTCCCAGGAGATAGATCAGTGAGGAATTCCAAGGAGCTATGAAGCAGGCCAAGATTGGGACTAAGAAAATCAATGGCAGACAGATTCCTTACCGCTGAACCACCTGGGAAGCAAATAGTAAACCATGTAACTGAAGAGCTGTGAAACATGTGCCCCCTTCCCACCCTCTTTCAGCAGGACTGATGTCAGCACTTACATAGTCCTGGCTCTCCAAAATGATAGTTCAGACAAGGAATATTCCTCACTAACATTGAGGCCAGAGAAGTAGGGAGGTATCAATTAACTGTAGCTTCCATGAGAAATAGGGAGCCCCAGCAGCCACAGAGCTAGCAACCCACACACTCTACTGTAGATGCTGTCTTCCATACAAAGGAGATGGCATAAGCAAAGACATCACATGTGAAACAGAATTTTATGGAGAAGTCTACATGCTGGAGAGCACCATGTTTGAGGTAAACAAGGAAAGGATGCCGGCTGGAGAGGTAGGCAGAAACCATACCAAGGAGAGCCTGATAAGCCAGATAAAGAAATCAGATTTTCTCCAAACTTTCTCCTTCCATCGGCAACAGAGCACCACTGCAGGCTTTTCAAGCAGATGAGTTTTATGGTCAAAATCACATTTTAATGTCATATAGCAACTGTAGATATTAATAATATATCTGAGTTGGATAAGACCCAACTATCCACCTTAGGAGCCTGTGTGGATGGAGGAACCATTAACAAAGTTTTTTTTTTTTTTTTTTCCTTAATTT
>NW_011486058.1:15897-16574 GCF_000754665.1 Bison bison bison | reverse complement strand
ATTAGCCTTTGTCCTGCTTCATTCCATATTCCAAGGCCAAATTTGCCTATTACTCCAGGTGTTTCTTGACTTCCTACTTTTGCATTCCAGTCCCCTATAATGAAAAGGACATCTTTTTGGCGTGTTAATTCTAGAAGGTCTTGTAGGTCTTCATAGAACCATTCAACTTCTGCTTCTTCAGCATTACTGGTTGGGGCATAGACTCGGATTACCGTTGATATTAAATGGTTTGCCTTGGAAATGAACAGAGATCATTCTGTCGTTTTGAGACTGCATCACAAAAGGATAAGTGTCTTATCCTTCTCCGTCAGAGGGCAGACAGACTGAAAACCACAGTCACAGAAAACTAACCAATCTAATCACATGGACCACAGGCTTGTCTAACTCAATGAAACTATGAGCCATGCCATCTAGTGCCACCCAAGATGGATGGGTCACGGTGGAGAGGTCTGACAAAATGTGGTCCACTGGAGAAAGGAATGGCAAATCACTTCAGTATTCTTGCCTTGAGAACCCCATGAACAGTATGAAAAGGCAAAAAGACAGGACACTGAAAGATGAACTCCCCAGGTTGGTAGGTGCCCAATATGCTACTGGAGATCAGTGGAGAAATAACTCCAGAAAGAATGAGGAGATGGAGCCAAAGCAAAAACAATACCCAGTTGTGGATGTGACTG
>NW_011486058.1:11242-12320 GCF_000754665.1 Bison bison bison | reverse complement strand
TGATTCCAGCTTGTGCTTTATCCAGCCCAGCATTTCACATGATGTACTCTGCATATAAGTTAAATAAGCAGGGTGACAATACACTGCCTTGACGTACTCCTTTTAATTATAGGCACTGTAACATAATTCTAATCTGGTATAGAGCTGTTTACCCCTCAGTTCGAAGAAACTAAACACTAAAAATGACTTGAGACTTAGAAAGCTTGTGATGATTAAGGAAAAAGAAACCTCCAGGATTTTAAAACATAAGAAAAGGAGGGAGAAAACAAAAATCCTTATCAATATATCTACATCTACCTCTCTTTCAATGTATTTATGATGTAGAAAACGGGCAATTTTGGTACCTGCTTGAACTTCAACCAAGTCAGCGCAAAGGTTAACTCATGTATCTGTCTTCCTGATAACAAACTTGATCACAGGTGGTTATAGCATTACAAGGTTACAAGTGTCCCAGTCTGACAGGGAACAGTGGAGAGCCATTCCAGGAAGCAAATTCTTTCACTTATTTTCTCCAGTTACATTGTTCAGTAATATTATGCTGCTGCTGCTGCTAAGTTGCTTCAGTCGTGTCCAACTCTGTGCAACCCCATAGACGGCCTCCTACCAGGCTCCTCTGTCCCTGGGATTCTCCAGGCATAAGTAAATATTCACTATCCTTTTATATCTGCTGTGATAATGGAGAACAACCCATCATTGGTGAAAATGTTAAAAAGTATTCACCTCCAGCCATGCCATGTTCAATTGCTTCAGTTGTGTCTGACTCTCTGTGACGCTATGGACTGTGTAGCTCATCAGGCTCCTCTGTCCACAGAATTCTCCAGGTAGGAATACTGGAATGGGTTGCCATTTCCTTCTCCAGAGGATCTTCCCAACCCAGGGATCAGATCCTGTATCTCCGTGTCTCCTGCATGGCAGGCAGATTCTTTACCACTGAGCCACCTGGGAAGCCCCAATTCACCTCCATTATAGAATTACATGCTTTAGAAACAGAAGCCTGGATGGACATTTTCAACGCAGTCAAAGTTCAAATAAAGAGAAAAGATTCAGTTCCTTTCAGTCTCTATTTCTTCATTTTAAC
>NW_011486058.1:9731-11142 GCF_000754665.1 Bison bison bison | reverse complement strand
AAATTTCTAGTCCAAGCGGTGCCAATAATTGTTGTATTATCTCATTGATGTTAGCTAATTCCTTGTGCTTGTTTTCTAACCTTTAAAACTAGAGGATGAGACAAGATAATCACATCTCAGAATTTAAAGGACCTTTAGAGTTCATCTTGTACCTGACTTTGTGCGTCAGGAAACCAAAATACAGAGAGGTGAACCACACTGTCTAAGCTACAGAACACAGCCGTGAGCTGCAGATGCCTGAAAAACTGTCTTACATCTTCCTCTTACACATGCTGTTTTGTTCAGCAAATCAGTGCCGCACATGAATTCCTTATCTCAGTGGCTGAGATTCTATGGTGATGAGAATAGATTAGGTTGACACCAATAAACTGCAACCTGTGCTGGGGCAAAGCTGAATAAGGACATGCCTTGGAACTATTTTCAAAAACTGTGGCTATTTTTAAGCATTTAGATAATGGAATATTATTCAGCAATATAAAGAAATAAGCTATCAAACCTTGAAAAGCCATGGACAAACCTTAATTGCATATTACTAAGTGTAAGAAGCCAATGTGAAGAGGCTACATGCTGCATGATTCCAAGTGTATGACATTCTGAAAAAGGCAAAAACCATGGAGACAATAAAAGATCATTGGTTGCTAAAGGTTCAGGGGGAGGGAGGGAAGGAAGAAGGGATAAACTGGGGGAGCCCAGGGAATGTTTAGGGCAGTGAAACCATTCTGTATTATAGAGTGATGGCAGATATAAGTCACTCTATATTTTTCAGAAATCATAGACTGTGCAACACAAAGAATGAATCCTACTGTAAACTATGGACTTTAGTTAAAACAATAGGTCAATATTTATTCATTAAATACAACAAAAGTACTGCACTAATTGTTGTTGTTGTTGTTCAGTCGCCCAGTCATGTCCAACTCTTTGCGACCCCAAGGAATGAAGTACCCAGGCCTCCCTGTCCCTCACCATCTCCTGGAGTTTGCCCAAGTTCATGTCCATTGCATCAGTAATGCCATCCAGCCATCTGATCCTCTGATGCCCTCTCCTCCTTCTGCCCTCAATCTTTCCCAGCATGCAAGATGTTAATTACAGAGGAACCATGAGGGGTAGAGGGGGCATATGACAACTCTGTATTATCTGTTTAGTTTTTCTATAAACTTAAAACTGCTCTAAAATATATATCAGTAAAAAAAAAAAAAAGAAAAAGCAAGCTTAGAAAGTTCTTTTTGGGACTTCTCTGGTGGCACAGTGGTTAAGACTCAATGCTTTCCCTGATCAAGGAACTAAGATCCGACATGCTGCTTAGTGTGGCCAAAATATTTTTAAAAGTTCTTTTCAGGGATTAAGAATGAGGAATGTTACCAATAGAGCAGCATGGTCTTAAATCCATTTTTTTTGGAATGAAGTTGTTCAA
>NW_011486058.1:6421-7549 GCF_000754665.1 Bison bison bison | reverse complement strand
TTGAGCTTTCTTTGGCATTGCCTTTCTTTGGGATTAGAATGAAAACTGACCTTTTCCAGTCTTGTGGCCACTGCTGAGTTTTCCAAATTTGCTGGCATATTGAGTGCAGCACTTTCATAGCATCATCTTACAGGATTTGAAATAGCTCAACTGGAATTCTGATCACCTCCAGTAGCTTTGTTCATAGCGATGCTTTCTAAGGCCCACTTGACTTCACATTCCAGGATGTCTGGCTCTGGGTGAGTGATCACACCATCGTGATTATCTTGGTCGTGAAGATCTTTTTTGTACAGTTCTTCTGAGAAGTATAAAGATCATATAATTCAACTTTCTCATTTGTACAGTTGAAGAAACTCATAACCAGAGCGATAAACTGATTTTTAAAGAAATGCACAACTGTTTCTTCCTTTATTTTTTTCAGGATCAGTATTTGAATCCATATCTGCTAATTCAGTACTCTAATATCCCACATATCCTTTACTTGTAGCATTTTTCCCTAGAATGTTTTAAATTAATCACATAATAAGACATCCAACGTTGACCAGCAGAAATGGTCAATTATCAGTTGTAGATTATGCCATTTAGACATCTTCAACTTCAACACCTCAAACATCTAGCCCCATCTAAATTGCTCTTCTTCTATGGAGTGAACAGAGTTCAACTGTATATATTTCAGGCACAATTCTCATATAAATGCTATTTACCATATGCCAATTAATGCATTTATGTCCAAACTACTTAATGTCACACTGAGTCATGGCATGATTTCCCCATTCATGAGAAGACATTCAATGGTAAAATCTGGAGGGGATTACAATGTATGTTTCAGCTTACATGACAACTCAAAGCGATTGGTAAAGACTACCCATAATGCTACACTGAGGATTCTGAGGTCATTTCTGATAGTGGAAAGAATGCTGATCCAGAAAGGCTAGAAATCTAGATCATTATCCTGGCTATACTTGGAGAAGGAAACTCATTTGGAGTATTCCATATCTCAGAAGTAAAAAATGAGATGATGCTAGTATTTTGTGGTTAATGAACAGGTGTCTGGCTTAATTATGAAAGGCACTCACTGTAGTGGATTACCAAGGGAGGGCCTGCCTTTGCCTCCAACTTCCTGACCAC
>NW_011486058.1:4336-6321 GCF_000754665.1 Bison bison bison | reverse complement strand
AAATCAAAATTGCTTCTGGATTCTCTCTCTAAACACACATATTCACAGTGATCACTAGTTTTATTTGCTGTGAAAGTTTCAAGTCATTAGAAGGAAACTCATGATGACCACTTCTACTTCTTGCCGGTAATGATGTCAAGGCCAAGAGTAAATATGTGGAATTATTGGCACAGTGGAAAAGTTTCCTAAGGCCCAAGTATTCATTAAAATGACCAATGTCAAATTACATGTGAAACAGGGCACTGACTCAGTGGAAACCTAAAATAACTATTATCCTTGCCCCCAGGTGGCCTAATTAGTCAAACAGACTTCTGGGGCCATTTTAAGTGTAAAAATTCTGCTTTGAACATAAGCTTAATGGCAAATACCTGAGCATCACTGAATGGTATGGCATTTAGCTGATGGTAAATGTTTCCAAATCTATTTTACATACATACATATGCACACACACACACACTAATTCAATCCTTCATATCATTATTGGAAGCAGCATAGAAAGATGTGAGTTCAAATCCAGCTCTACCATTACATGGATATGAGATCTTGGGAATGTTCATAATGTCTCTGAGCCTATAAAATGTGGCAAGCTCGGGACTTCTCTGGTGGTTCAGTGGTTAAGCCACTGCAGGGGGCACAGGTTTGATCCCTGGCCAAAGAACTAAGATCCCACAAGCCACGAGGTGCAGCCAAAATGTGGCAAGCTGAAGAAAACAAATAAAGTATTTAAAGTGTCTAAACACAGGGACTGGCTAATACTTTATATTCAGTAAATGTCAGCTTTTTAACAAGTTCTGCCATTCAAGTGATATAATTATTTTGATTGCTTCTAAAATGCACAAATATTCAGGAAATCAGTCCTGAATATTCATTGGAAGGACTGATGCTAAAGCTGACACTCCAATACTTTGGCCACGTGATGTGAAGAACTGACTCATTGGAAGAGACCCTGATGCTGGGAAAGATTGAAGACAGGAGAAGAAGGGGGCGACAGAGGACAAGATGGTTGGATGGTATCACCAACTCGATGAACATAAGTTTGAGCCAGATCCAGGAGTTGGTGATGGACAGGGAAGCCTGGCGTGTTGCAGTCCATGGGGTCACAAAGAGTCGGACGTGACTGAGCCACTGAACTGAATGGAAAATGTACAAAACTAAAATATCCATATGTAGAAACATATTCAGAGTCCCAATTAGAAACAATAGCTGTTGCTTCCTTGTTGACAATATTTAGTTATTTTGTTCATTTACTTATTTTGTATATCCCATGAATGCAGTGAATATTGCCACTTATTTGCTGGAGTAGGGAGTGACATGTGGCCAATGGAATTCCCGTTACATTACTGTATCCTGTACATTCTCTGGTCTATTTGAATTATTTTCCTGTCTTCATTGGTATTTTCTGCACTTATTAATTTATTACCCATGAACTTAATTAAAGTGTTGCTTATTGGTACTCCTTACAGATCATTAATGAAAATGTTAATTAATTACAGGCCTAGTACTATCAGAATCTCTAACAGTAATGAAAAAACCTCTCTCATCCCATTTTATTTTAGGTGTGGCCCTGGAGTCATTCTGCAGAGGTCCTATACTATGAAATATTGACATATTCTTAAAATGATTTTTAAAAATTCAGCTACATTAAATTTCTCTATCAGTTAATTATCAGTAAGGTAACACTAATAAAGGCATGGTGTTAAGGTTATGCCAAGTGAGACAGCAGAAAGGATAATAATATTTGTTTGCAAATAGGCACTTGAAGGTTTTATCATGGACATGTATCATTGTGTTACAGTACCCTGCCACTCATACAACTTTTCATAGGCTATAGAATGGGAAAAAAAATGTATATATCCATATATCTGTAAAGAAGGCAGAATGCCAAAGAATTGACGCCTTCCAACTGTGCTGCTGGAGAAGACTCCTGAAAGTCCCTTGGAAAGCAAGGAGACCAAACCAGTCAATCTAAAGAGAAATCAACCCTG
>NW_011486058.1:2547-3681 GCF_000754665.1 Bison bison bison | reverse complement strand
TCTGATCTGAACTGGACAGTTTGACTGTGTGATGCACTATACAAATGCCAATTGAATGGTCAGAGTACAGATTTCAAGTTTTTATGGAATTTTCCACTATGATAACAGTATTAGCCAGAACAATATGCACTAAAGGATCACATCAAAACGGTAACCTAGAAAATGCCTCTACTGGGCTTACATGGTGGCAGGGAGCATCTCAGATGATAACAGCGAATCTTTTCAAAGAGTGCTGAGCACTGATCAATACTATTAAAGTTCTATACTTTTGGCCACTGAATCACCTTGCAGTCTTTCAAACATTTCACACAGACATTTCTCCTGGGGAAATCTGTTTCTTTAGTGCTATTATTTAACATGGCAAAATAAAAATTTTCAAGGAATCCAAATGGCAAAGTAAAACTGTCTTCCTTATTGGGATTATCCCATGTGAAATTCACAATAACAATGATCTGAAGCACAGCATTAATAAATACTGTATTTCTTGCATTCATTCACTCACTCATTCATTCATTCAAAAATATTTATTGTTTGTTTGCTGCACAAAAGGCTTGGTGCTGGGAGCTGTGGGAAATACAAAACTGGATTAGCATTCTCTGACCATAGGTCTGTAATCCAGCAGGATAATTAAGGCATGCATACAAGTGCATTTAGCAAGCCATTACTTATTTAAAGCCTTACTTCAATTACTGGAAACAACAGGTCTGTTCTTCAATTTGTATCTTATATAATAATTACAACATCTTGGGTAGGTACTGAATAGCTCAGTGCAGAGAAATTACTTTGCTATCCATTGTCTACCCAAGTGGTAGCACCTAGTGGAATTTTGCACACAGTAGGAACTCCATAAATAAGTGATCAAGGCAAAACCAATACAATAGTGTAAAGTTAAAAAAAAAAAAACTAAAAAAAATAAATAAATAATGGAATCTGCTAATTACTCCCAAATACAACTTTTTCAGATTTTGCTGCCCAATAAATGGAAAAGACTATGCATAATTCAAGCAGGAAGCATCGGGAATGTTTTCCTATACTTTCCTATACAGTCATCATGAGGACGGAGGTGTAGAATTAATCTGTGTGGTATCAGAATGCAGATACAGGATCAGTGAGTGGGGGTTATAGGAAAAGCAG
>NW_011486058.1:0-2447 GCF_000754665.1 Bison bison bison | reverse complement strand
GTTAGCACCTTGTCATTTCTCTAGGTCCTCAAATAGAAATCAAAATGGCCAAATGTCAGGATGTCATAAAAGGGTAGATTCTAGCACTGGATTCAAGCAAAGGTGTCAACTTCCATGTCAAGAAGTTGATGGGGAAGCATTATAGCAAACCTAGTTAAGGGTGCCACTTCTAGAGAATTTCACTTGGGTTCAAAATTAGCTCTGCCAGTTAGATAGTAGCTATATAACCTAGGGAAACTTAGCCCCTCTGTACCAATTGTATCATACTGTAAAATGAACTTAATAGCATCTACTTCACTGTAGTAATTGTCAAGATTAAATGAGTTATCACTGTAAAACATTTAGGACAGTGTCTGGCATACAGCAAATATTACATAAATGTTTGTGAAAACAAATAAATGACAATGATGGCACGAATGTGTCTTAGTATCTACCAAGAGTTTTTGAAGGAATTTTCCATACCTACTTGTTTTATCATCATTTTTTACCTACTCCCCATCAGAGGTCACTGTTCCACTTCTTGCCAGTTACAACACTTTTGCTTATCTTTCTTGTGCCACTGATTCCATCAGGAATTTATCACACTTGTTGTGTCCTTGGTCCCCCCCACCCGCCACCATAGTGTAGATTTTTTAATATAGGGACTCTGCCTTGCCATCTCTCTCTCCAGTTTGGTCTGTCTGAACAATGCCTAAGTACAGGGGGTGCTTGATCATTTCAATTCAGCTGAAGGTTACTCTACCTGATGTTAACGATGGGAGAAACATGGAACTTAAACACTATCTGTAATTGATATTTACTGCACTGATTATTCTAACCCTTTAAGGTTTGAGAAGATAAGCAAAAACCACTACTTTTAAATGTGAGTAAATTTAACCAAGAAATGGCAACTAACTTTCCCAAGGTCACATAATTGGAAGAACTAGGCACATAACTCTAAACTAAATTTAATATTCTTTTCCAACAGACCAAACCACTTCAAAACATGTGATATTAAGCCCTAGGCATGATATTTTGTTAATTCAGTCATTTTAGGTGACCAGAGAAATGGTATAATAATCAACATATCACAATAACCCAGTAAATGTGAAATACTGTTGGATGACATAAGTCTTCTTCAGGATAGGCCTTGAAAAAATACTTGATTGGAATTAGAAAGAGTTTTCAAAAAGCCAGTGCACATTGTTCTGGAAGTAGGTAGACTGTAAATAATAAATAAATAAAATGAAGTTCTTTGTAAATGAAATGAAATTACTCAAGCATGTATAATAGCACAATTCAAGGGTCAGTAATTTGTTTCATTTTACAAATTAATAATGAAAGGAGGACTAGAAGAGTAGGTGACTCAAAATAACCCAGGGAGCTGCCATGAGCTACACTGAAAATTGGCTAGAAATCAGAACTTGCATATCTTCTACTGGAACTCTTTGATTATGGTAAATTGCCAGACTTAACACTGTTTACTTTTTCAGGCCACAATGCTTCATTTGGTAAATGGCTCCACACAACTTGCAAGTTCCTTTCATTTAGTGGCCTGAGAGTAGCAAGGCAAGGGAGTACAAAGAGCTCCCTTTCTCATTAGAGGGAGGAGACCCCTTTGCCCAGACTCTTCTAGGTGAGTATACTATTTGCAGGGGTGGCGGGGTGGTGAAAGTTGGACAGTTCGGCCGTACAGCAAGTCTTTTAAGTCACAGGGATACTCTTTCACACACTAAGGTCACAAGGAAATCAACGGGGTCCAGGTTGCCCTCACAGAGTTATTTATGTAAAGTACCTAATTTATACCCCAGGGAATATCTTATTCACTAAGCAGGAACTGACACACTGTGACATGAGTTTTCCACTTCACTTAGTGAAAGCAAGGCCTAAGTTCATTCTATCACAGCTCCTGAGAACAAGCAGTTTCAGAAACAGTATCTCATGGCCAAATTTAGTTCTTGTCTGAGGAGTTAAGAAGTTAATGGGACTTACTACTTGTTAGCACTGCACCTGGGAGCCCGGCATGTTCTATTTCTAGGGATTGTCATTCTTCATCTTAATGAGGCCACCAAGACAAAAAAAAAAAGTACAGGAAAGAAAAAAAAAAAAAAAAAAACAAGGACACTGCAAAGGTCAGTGGTCAGACACTACCTCTTAGGGTTTTTGCTATAACCGAAGTAGGTTAATTTTTTAAAAGCAAGAAAAAGAAATATTTTAATGGATTAAAATATTATGCACAAAGAATAGGTGACACATGGTAATGTTGAGTAACATTTCCTGTAATATCTCACTCAGATCCAGCTGACGCACCCCATTACATTTCATACACGGCATTCTTATTATTGATAACTCTGAACCTCTTTGCAGAGCTTTAATGTGTCCCAGTCAGATGGAACAATCAATAGTTGGAGAGTTAATTTACATTACAAATCAACTCTATGCACAGTCCAAGAGGCAGCATCCTGTGT
>NW_011486057.1:4934-5345 GCF_000754665.1 Bison bison bison | reverse complement strand
CCTGCATACAGATTTCTCAGGAGGCAGGTAAGGTGGTCTGGTATTCCCATCTCTTGAAGAATTTTCCATAGTTTGTTGTGATCTACACAGTCAGTCTTTGGCATAGTCAAGAAAACAAAAGTAGATGTTTTTCTGGAACTTTCTTGCTTTTTTGATGATCCACTAGATGTTGCCAATTTGATCTCTGGTTCCTCTGCCTTTTCTAAATCCATCTTGAAGATCTGGAAGTTCTCAGTTTATGTACTGTTGAAGCCTTCTTGGAGAATTTTGAGCACTACTTTGCTGGCGTGTGAGATGAGTGAGATTGTGCTGTAGTTTAAACATTTTTGGCATTGCTTTTCTTTGGGACTGGAATGAAAACTGACCTTTTCCAGTCCTGTGGCCACTGCTGAGTTTTCCAAATTTGCTGGC
>NW_011486057.1:0-657 GCF_000754665.1 Bison bison bison | reverse complement strand
CATGAGGTGGCCAAAGTATTGGAGTTTCAGCCTTAGCATCAGTCCTTCCAATGAATACCCATTAGTGAAATACAAAAATTAACTTTATTTTTTTTTTCAAAAATAGATTTAATCAGATTTACATGTTTATGCATTTGGGGCAAATCTGGCAACTCTAGCAAGCACAGACATAAGAACTGATGAATAATCCTCAGGAGAAAGTAATTCATGGTGAGTAGGGTATTCTGGCATACTCCGTTACTTTACTGATCATTTCACTAGATTTATACACACTTTTATTATATCACTTATCACGTTGGGGAGGTAATTTGTGGATCTGGTTGTCTCTACCTCCTTTAAAAGTCAGGAGTCGTGTTCTTCATCTCGTGACCCTTGCTCCTGGCACAGAGCTGGTTTATGTGCAAAGCCAACTGGGAAGAGAAGGAGACAGAGAGAGAATTGGCACTGAACACAGTCCACACACTGGCATTGCATTAGCAGGGCTCCATATGCCACTCAACCTCAACTTCTCAGATCACTAAAATAAGTACTTTGGGTATTACAAGAATCGAGTATTCCACAGACAATCAGACTGAGATTCACAGAGTGTAAGTAAATTTCCCGTAGCCACATCCTATCCAAGTTACTAATTACTGGCTGCTGCTGTTGCTAAGTCGC
>NW_011486056.1:5208-5615 GCF_000754665.1 Bison bison bison | reverse complement strand
TTTAATAGGCTGAAGCTAGTTTGTCCCATTATTTGGCTCAAAATATTTTCTGTTCTGCTTTCATGTGTAGACAAATCAAAAAAATTAAGGGTTTTGGGGGTTTAATTAATACTGCCTAATTAAAATTATTTGTTTTATAGAAATATTGTCTAGGCTTAAAAATCCTAGCTACCACTCTTTGCATTGGTTGTCAAGCATTCTCTGGCCATAAATATAAATGACAAACATTTTGAAATGTGGCTATTGCTACCATAGTTACAGAACTATTTTCCTATTCAGTGTTCAGGTAGTTTAGAAAAAATATAATTATGTTTGCTAGAAAGGTACTAGAGGTTATACTCTCATGCATAATGAGCCCTGCAACCTCCTGTGAATATATTAGATGACACAGCCCTGCTCTCACAGCA
>NW_011486056.1:0-1059 GCF_000754665.1 Bison bison bison | reverse complement strand
GCTGCTGCTACTGCTAAGTCGCTTCAGTCGTGTCTGACTCTGTGCGACCCCAGAGACGGCAGCCCATCAGGCTCCCCCATCCCTGGGATTCTCCAGGCAAGAACACTGGAGTGGGTTGCCATTTCTTCTCCAATGCATGAAAGTGAAAAGTGAAAGTGAAGTCACTCAGGTTGTCTACTTGAAAGTTACACAGTCGTGTCCGACTCCTAGCGACCCCATGGACTGCAGTCTACCAGGCGCCTCCGTCCATGGGATTTTCCAGGCAAGAGTACTGGAGTGGGGTGCCATTGCCTTCTCCGATTTAGGGACTAAACAAGATAAAATAGGATTACTCCAGACTCATAGTACTGAAACAATAATATCAATAACTTGAGATTAAGTCAGACTGTAGTTAAGAGGGCTGGGGTCATGCTTCCTTTTTATTTTTACCTTTTATTTCTTTTTATTTTTACAGTGTCAATAGGAATGGCTCTCTGACTTGAACTAATTGGAGGAAAGTCTAGGTTAAATTGGTGAAAACTCTGAACTACACACTATTCAAAAAGAAATGATATCTTATTGATTCAAGTTTATATAGCAAATAAAATTAGAGTAATAAACACTTATCAAATATTATCATTTGGGAACTTGTTTAATAGGTAAACACATATCCCCATGTAGAGTGCTGTTTACAGCTGAATGATTTGAAAGCATTAAAAATTCATTTACCCTCAAAATTAGCATATCTTCTGCAACTTTATTTACACAGTGCCTTATTTAACAATTCCTGTATTAAAACTCTTCCAAAAACACAAAAGTAAACATCATCGCTGCCTATGTCTGAGTTAAACTATAATGTACTGGTTAACTGGGTTTTTTTTTTTTTCCTTTCATTTTTGACAACTATACACTTCAATGCTTCCCTATTTTTATTTTCCTTCTTTTTTGGCTGCACCATGCTTGTGCATGCTTTAGGAACTTCCCAACCAGTGATGGAACTGGTGACCCCTTCAGTGAGAGCATGGAATCTTAACCACTGAACGACCAGGGAAGTCCCTCCCTGACTATTAAAACTAATTC
>NW_011486055.1:5127-5252 GCF_000754665.1 Bison bison bison | reverse complement strand
CACACTCCCAATGCAGGGGGCTCAGGTTCAATTTCTGGTCAGGGAACTAGATCTCACACGCCACAAGTAAAGATCCTGCATGCCGCAACTAAGACCTGGCACAGCCAAATATATAAACAAAAATA
>NW_011486055.1:0-1232 GCF_000754665.1 Bison bison bison | reverse complement strand
TTACATAAACTATAATGGAAAATAATCTAAATATATATTCTATTCTAGAACACACACACACGTGTGTGTGTAACACAACATTGTAAGTCAACTATATTTGTGCTAGGTTCAAAATGTCCTAACTACCTTTATCTTCAGTCACACATGAGGTATCCAGGGCTGAGTTTTCTAGTTGAGGAGCCTCCAATGAAATGTGACTTACACATTAAATAAGAAATTATCACTATTAAGCCTAAGTCTTCCCTGTTAGTTTCACATTTTCAAATTATTGCATTCTGATGCTTCCTTAGTACTTTAGAAGTTGTCTGTGACAAAAGCTAGAGTTAACTCCCAGATTCTGCCACTACCAATAAATCTGTTGTTTTAATGGATTAAAAAAGGAAAATAAACAGATTAGCAAAAAAAAAAAACAAACAGTGAAAAATACTGGAAAATATGTGTTCATTCATTCATGGAACAAACATTGCTAGACATTTCCTTGTGCCATACAACTTCCTAGGAACCAGAGGAAATATGGTACTTAGCTCCTATTCTGAAGAAAATTATAATACGTACGTTGACAGAAGACAAATGTGTGAAAATGGGAGAATGAGCCAGTCGAGGAAAAACATAACGCATTCACGGATTGTAGGCACAACACTGTATGCACTGTGGCCCACTCTGGAGACTTCATTCTTGTCACAAACAAATCTGAGGGGTTGAACACAAGAATAGTTTAATTCTCATTCATACAAAGTCTGGTCACATGTTTCTTCTGCAAAGGTGATGTAAGTCTCCAATCACTTTCCATGCTATGTAATTATATCCTCAACAAACGATGTCAAGATTGCCATTACAGCACCCAGTTGGCAGAAAGTGTGGCGACTGAACGTGAATCACACCCACTTTTAAATGCCTCTATCCAGAAATAGCATACTACTGCCACCTGCTTTTCATTTGCAAGAACTTCTTATATGGTTCCAAATAGATTCAGGGAAGCTAGGAAATATAGTTTCAACAGGGTGCCTAAGAAGAGGGTGCCTAGTTTTGGTGAGTATCTAGTCAGTTTTTACCCATCTATACTTCTGGTCACCATATCTCTCTTTCACTACTTCCCCACACTCTTCCCTTTCAGGGAGATATCTCAAGGCTCCTCTAGCTCCATTCATTTTCATATGTTCAAAGCACTTTATTGCAATTTTGAGTGAAATTAACCTTTCCTTTGAAATGGCCATCAATTCTCCCTACTCTTC
>NW_011486054.1:0-1246 GCF_000754665.1 Bison bison bison | reverse complement strand
ATCATAGAAGAACAGAAAAGTCAGAATTTGGCATCTTTTCTTTCCTAGATTGTCAACAGAGGTGAAATTGAAGGTTAAAATGATGGCTTCAGGAATACATACATATACTACAGGATGAAGATAAATGTAGTCAATATTTAGTTTTAAGCATTCTTCACTTATTCTTTAAAAAGTCTGCAAGTCCAAAGTGCTGCAGACAAATACAAGTGACTTGGGGATCCAGAGATGGATGTTCTAGTCTTGGTTCTCAGCTAACCAGCTATGGAAACTAGTGGGCACCAGTTTCCTCTTCTTTAAGTTAAGGAAATGCAACTTTAGGACACCTAAGTTTTATGTTCCGTGTGTGTGTGTGTATGCTCAGTCACTCAGTCATGTCTGACTCTTTGTGACCCCATGACTATACAGTCCGTGGAATTATCTAGGCCAGAATACTGGAGTGAGTAGCCTTTCCCTTCTCCAGGGGATCATCCCAACCCAGGAATCAAACCGGGGTCTCCTGCATTGCAGGCAGATTCTTTACCAACGGAGCTCTCAGGGAAGCCCAATTTATAGTAAGGATAACTTCAAAAGTACTGAATTTGGTTGAAGAGATGTCTGAATTTGAGCCCTAATTTTTCTAATGATCAGCTGTGTGACATTGGGCAAATTACAGGCCTCAGTTTTCTGATCTGTTAAAAGGGGATAGGGTATTTACTTTTCATAAGACTTGTAATTTTTGTAAGAGTGAAATGAAATAATGTGTTGACTTCTTTATGAAATGTTAGAATTCCCAGTCAAAAAAGTGAGTGTACCATTAGCATGATTGTTGTTCATGTTCATAAGGGAGCTGAGAGGATGTGGTTGAAATTGCAACTGATTGATGTTCTAGTGGACAGTCACTTGAAAAGTGTTGGGAGCTGTACCAGGCGCACAGGGCTAATAAGTTTGGGTTCAATAAAAATTAAAAGATTAATCTACAAAGTTGGCCCACCATTTCCCCCTGTATAAAACCTCTCACAAAAGGTAATTTAAATATAGTACTCATATTTTTGTAATTATACACAATGACTCATATGCCATGATGATATTTTTGAGCTTTAATGATTCTTATTTGAAGAAGAAAAAAAATGATAATGTATTTTATTGAGATAATTTAGAAACTTAGAAATTCTATTTTTATTCTCAATAATTTGAAATATACTTCAAAACTGAAATTGTTTCATTTTTTGTGTATATATTTGATTTGACTGGATCAGAGGAAGAGTTA
>NW_011486053.1:4650-5165 GCF_000754665.1 Bison bison bison | reverse complement strand
ATAAGATTACTGAAGGGGAAGCTAGGGAAGAGATCTGGTCATCTTTTAATTACTTATTCTTTACTTCTTTGATCTATGGAAAGAACAAATAGGTTTGCAAGGTACTGTGTGATCAAAAGACTTGAAAGTTGTTCTGGGGCCACAGATGAGTAGAGCATGGAGTTTAAGGTTAAGGTTTAAAGTTAGTTACAATAAAGCTTGATAAAGTGACAAGAGAAACAGAAACAGGTTTTCCTGCTGAGGACAGTTTCCTGCAAGGAGCTGCTTACATTATATCTTGGTATCAACCATTTGCTTGGAGATAAGGGTAGGTGGCATGATCTTTGGATTCAGACAAGCCTTAAACACATCCAACTCTAGTTATTTACCTACTTAACCATTTAGAATGTCAGTATTCTTGTTTGTAAAATGATATAGTATGAATACCTACCTCACTGAGCTATTGTAAAAATTAAATTAGATAATGTATGCAAAGTATTTAGCAAAATCCTTGGCACATTTTAATTGCTCAAAGA
>NW_011486053.1:0-1097 GCF_000754665.1 Bison bison bison | reverse complement strand
ATGTAGATGTGTGTGTGATCAGTTGTGTCTGACTCTTTGCGACCCCATGGACTGTAGCCCACCAGGCTCCTCTGTCCATAGGATTCGCCAAGCAAGAACACTGGAGTGGGTTGCCATTTCTTTTTCCAGGGGATCTTCCCAATCCAGGGATCAAACCGTTGTCTCCTGCATTGGCAGGCAGATTCTTTACTGCTGAACTGCCAGAGAAGCCCCATATCTTTTATTTACTTCTAGCCAAAATCTTCTCTCTCTTCTACACTGCCATTAACTCATCTTATGCTCTATCTTCTCCAAATAAAAAAAGATAGTCACATATTCCCCCTCAAAAAGCCTAAAATTTTGATGTAACATCCTTCAATTATAGGAGATCATACTTATTTTATTCTATTCACTTATTGGCTTACTTTCAGAAACCATTTCAACATTGCTGCTTCTGGGGCTTAATTTGCTTAGTGCATATGGTACTGAAAGGACAGTAGTTCTCAATCAAGAATACCAAGTCAGAGCTTTCGATGGTGATTCCCAAGTATGAGTGTTTTTAAAATATAATTCAGGCAATACTGATATGCACCACTGGATAAGAAAGAGCAAGTATTTAGATACTTGAAACATCAGTAGTAAAGAATTTCAAAAGTTACTAACCATTTTTTATAAGAAAATAGAAAAAAATTAAATAATTTGCTTATTTTGATATATCACACAAGGGCTAGAGTAAAAATTTCAATTGTGGTTGCCCTGTAGTTTTCTTAACACCACTGGTAGTATGAGGAAGAGGGACAGTGCCTTACTGATACCAAACTGAGGTCTGGTTGCTTGCTGTTGAAAATCAATGCCAGAGAGGCAGCTGTTGGTAGAAAGAAAGTTGCTTTTAATCAGAACAGGAGCAATCTGGGGAGAAAATGGACCCGTCTCCCCCCCACCCCTCGGGTAAACAAACTCTGAAGACTCTGCTTCACAATGAAAACTTTTAAGAGGGAAAAAAGGAAGTAATCTCAGTTAATCATTGAGATAGGCGATCTGGGTGGTCACCATCCTCCACTGCATGCAGATTCATTGAGTTCTTGACATCTTATGATCTTTCTTCAGATGCTATCTTG
>NW_011486052.1:9537-9822 GCF_000754665.1 Bison bison bison | reverse complement strand
AGTGGGGGCTACTAGCTTCTCTTGTTGTGAAACACATGCTCTAAGGCATCTGGGCTCAGTAGTTGTGGCATCTGGTTCCTAGACCACAGGCTCAGTAGTTGTGGTGCAGGGGCTTAGAAGCTCCAAGGCACGTTGGATCTTCCTGGATCAGGGATTGAACCCGTGTCTCCTGCATTGGCCAGTGGATTCTTTATCATTGAGCCACCAAGGAAGCCTTCTCTCTAGCTTTTTGTATAAATTGTAAGATTTGGACTGTTCTTTGAGTCTACGTTATTAAGTAAAAAT
>NW_011486052.1:4317-5666 GCF_000754665.1 Bison bison bison | reverse complement strand
ATTCTGATTTAGTATAGCTGCTAATATTCAGCGTACTAAACAAACTCCCAAATAATGCCCATGTTCCTGGTCCCCAGATCACACTTTGAATAGCAAAAGGGTAGAAGATATATTTACAGAAGCAGAAGATGGCTCTTCTGCTTCTATTCCCTTAGGATCTAAGTTATTCAGACTCAAGTTTAACAAAACTTTGTTGCACACCTATTAAGGGATATACAGTCTAGGCATTATACCAGGAGTTTTTCACTCTCATTTTATATGCAATAAGTAAATGTCTGGAGTGCTTATTATTATTGCACTTTCCATTTGAAAGTATCATTACAGTCTGGCCTGGGTATTGTTAATCTTTCCCCTCACTCATTTGCTTGACACATTTATATTAAATTTTTAATATGTTATATGCACTACACCAAACACTGATTTGAAATTAAATCCAGACCCATGTGGGTTACTAATGGGTAGAGACTGAAACGATGGAGGTGATTTGTAAGTACACATAATGAGCTTGGGCCTTGTAGTTCCTCAGGGTTCATCAAAAATAGGGTAGGTGGAGTATGCGGTAGGTGGAGTTGGTCTAAATCCCTATTACATGAAGAACAAATTGCAGACTGAGGACAGGGGCACCATATGTTGGGAATCAATGGAACTTACATCAGAATTAATTGGTCATATATGTAATGACATGCAAAATCATTATGGTGCTGAGTAGTAATTAGGCTTCACTGATAAAGCCATTTACCCTAATAACAGTAATGATCCTTTCTGGGGTCAGTCTAGGTAATGAGTAGTCTGAGGGACCCATTTGGCATCCTGTGTCACAAGAAGAAAGCCGACTCCATGGCAATTATTTGGCTAGACAGTTTGCCTCAAAGTGCTGCACAGAAAGAGAAGTAGGTTAGAGAAACCTGTATCAGGCCAATTAACCTTTGACATCCTATATATATGAGATTCAATTGTTGATGTTGCTAAAGGATTTGAATTAGGTTCCAAACTTCTACCATCCCCTTTCCACAGCTTCTAACAATTCTCCAGTATGGTCATCCTCTTCAACTGTCTTCCCTGATGAGGTTTGGGGCAGGACACTTGAGCAGCCCATTCTTAAACTGTTCAATAAAGCTTGCGCTGATTAGACCCATAGAAAGTCCTCCCCTGTCCCTTTCTCAGTCCTTAACCAGCTCTTTTTACTCTCTGGATATAAATATTTCCAGGTCATGTCAGAGCCAACCAATGTAAAAGTTTTTATAATCTTTTTTTCCCCTTTAATACTAAAAAGGTTCATTTTAGAAAAAAAATGAGAATTGATGCATTTGAAATCATAAAAATAACTGAAAATTTATCATAAAGAAAAT
>NW_011486052.1:3907-4217 GCF_000754665.1 Bison bison bison | reverse complement strand
AGTCTAGGGCTTCCCAGGTGGCGCTAGTGGTGAAGTACCTGCCTGCAAAGGCAGGAGACATAAGAGATGCGAGTTCAATTCCTGGGTTGGGAAGATCGCCTGGAGGAGGAAATGGCAACCCGTTCCAGTATTCTCACCTTTAGAATCCTATGGATAGACAAACCTGGCGGGCTATGGTCTATAGGATCACACAAAGTCAGACACGACTGAAGTGACAGAGCATGTGATCAAGTCTAGATCAATGCTTCTCAAACTTTTGGTGTGTATGAATCACCTGTGAAAATACAGATTCTGATTTAGTATAGCTGCT
>NW_011486052.1:0-902 GCF_000754665.1 Bison bison bison | reverse complement strand
CCACAGCTCCTTGGACCTGGGGTAGCTCCTCCCAGCCGCCGCCCCTGGCCTCGGACGCGGGGTAGCTCCTCTTGTCCGCCGCCCCTGAGCTCGGACATGGGGTAGCTCCTCTCAGCCTGGCCCCTGACCTCAAATGTGGGGTAGCTCCTCTTGGCCACCGACCCTAGGGCAGGGGGTCCTCCTGGCTTCTGCCCCTGACCTCAGACTCGGGGTAGCTCCTCTCGGCCGCGCTCGTGCGCCGTCGCAGACGCCCGCCTCATGCGCCGTCGCAGACGCCCGCCCACACCTGCCCTCGTGCGCCGTCGCAGACGCCCGGAAATAAGAGGTGAGTAGGAGCCTGGTGGGCTGTCCTCTATGGGGTCACACAGAGTCGGACACGACTGAAGCGACTTAGCAGCAGCAGCAATTATTATCATATATATTTAACAAGACTATAAGTAAATAAATCTTTCTGGAAGGAAATATAGCATTTGTTAATAAAAATCATAGGATCACACTAATCCTTTGACTTAATAGTAATGTTCAGTTCAGTTCAGTCACTCAGTTGTGTTCGACTCTTTGCAACCCCATGGACTGCAGCATGCCAGGCCTCCCTGTCCATCAACAACTTCCAGAGTTTACTCAAACTCATGTCCACTGAATTGGCGATGCCATCCAACCATCTCATCCTCTGTCGTCCCCTTCTCCTCCCTCCTTCAATCTTTCACAGCATCAGGGTCTTTTCCAATGAGTTAGTTCACATCAGGCGGCCAAAGTATTGGAGTTTCAGCTTCAGCATCAGTCCTTCCAATGAATATTCAGGACTGATTTCCTTTGGGTTGGACTGGTTGGATCTCCTTGCAGTCCAAGGGACTCTCAAGACTCTTCTCCAACACCACAGTTCAAAAGCATCAATTCTTTGG
>NW_011486051.1:3875-4313 GCF_000754665.1 Bison bison bison | reverse complement strand
TTCAGTAGTTCTTTCAACATTGTCATAGTTTGATGTCACCTCATAGACTCATATTGGTATCAATATTCACATGCTTCAGGCCTTTTGGAAGAATTCCAAAATCCCAAATTCCAAATGACCAATGATCTGGACATTGACTATGCCAAGATGCTGGGAGTCTCATTCCTGTCCCTGCTTCCTGCTCAGTATCCCTTTACTGGACATTGGCTGGGTCTTGATGAGGGTCAAGCCTTTCTTTGACTTCCAGGTATTCAGGTAAGAGGTCTCACTCTGTCTCAGTAAAAATAAAAAATGTTCTAAACTCTTCCAGGTTACAAAATTGGTATTGGGGCTTGGTTTCTCCAGTGGCTCCATGGGTAAGGAATCCACCAACCGTGCAGAAAATACAGGAGACATGAGTTCGATCCCTGTGTCAGGAAGATCCCCTGGAGAAGGAAA
>NW_011486051.1:0-1203 GCF_000754665.1 Bison bison bison | reverse complement strand
GTCACCAAATGGTCAATACTGAAATCAGATTGATTACATTCTTTGTAGTCAAAGATAGAGAATCTGTATACAGTCAGCAAAAATAAGACCTGTAGCTGACTGTGGCTCAGATTATCAGCTTTTCATAGCAAAATTCAGGTATAAGCTAAAGAAATGGGGAAACCCACTAAAGCCAGGTGTGACTTAAATCAAATCCCCTATGAATATACAGTGGAAGTGATTACTCAAGTATAATCCCTTGAATATAGAAATTCAAGGGATTAAATCTAGTAAACAGCACCTGAAGAACTATGGACAGAGGTTTGTAGTATTGTATAGGAGGCAGTGAACAAAACCATCCCAAAGAAAAAAGCCAGAAGGCAAAGTGGTTGTCACAGGAGGCTTTACAAATAGAAGGCTTTACAAAAAGAAGAGAAGTGAAAGGCAGGGGAGAAAGGGAAATGTATACCCAACTAAATGCAGAGTTCCAGAGAATAGCAAGGAGCGACAAGAAAGTCTTCTTCAATGAACAATGCAAAGAAATGGAGGAAAATAACAGAAGGGTAAAGACTAGAGATCTCTTCAAGAATATTGGAAATATCAAAGGAATATTTCATTCCAAAATGGGAACAATAAAGGACAGAAATGGCCAAGACCTAATAGATGCAGAAGAGATCAAGAAGAGATGGAAAGAATACGCAGAAGAACTGTGTAAAAAAATCTTAATGACCTGGATGACAATGGTGTGGTCACTCACCCAGAGCCAGATATTCTGGAGTGGGAAGTCAAGTGGGCCTTAGGAAGCACTGCTGTCAATAAAACTAGTGGAGGTGATGGAATTCCAGCAGAGCTTTTTCAAATCCTAAATGTTGTTTCTATCAAAGTGCCGCATTAAATAGGGACAGAGCAAATCTGGAAAACTCAGCAGTAGTCACAGGACTGGAAGAGGTCAGTCCTTATCCCAGTTCCCAAGAAGGGCTGTGCCAAAGGGAGTTCAAACCACTGGACAGCTGCAGTCATATCCCATGCTAGTAAGGTTGTGCTTGAAACCCTGCATGCTAGACTTCAGCATTACACAAACCAAGAACTTCCAGATGTTCAAGCTGGGTTTAAAAAAGACAGAGGAACCAGAGATCAAATTGCCAACATTTGCTGAATCATAGAGAAATCATAGAGAAAGCAAGGGAATTCCAGAAAATTATCTACCTCTGTTCATTGACTATG
>NW_011486050.1:3295-3976 GCF_000754665.1 Bison bison bison | reverse complement strand
CCCTGCCCTCGCTCCCCACTCTGGGCCTTTCCTGGAGGGTGGGCTCTTCCCACCCACCTGAGAAGAAACGCCCCGGGAAGCTCCCGCAGGTGCCTCTGCTAGAGGCCTCTGCAGGGCAAGGAGAAAGGCCTGGGGAAGGCCGCCACCCCTCCACGCAAGAGCCTCTTGGGGTGCGCCCAGCCAGCCTGCCTCAGGCCCACTGCCACCCCCCAACCCCTGCCTGCCCCACACCCTCCCCGGCCCGATCTCCTGAAGGCCTTCACTGGGCCAGCTCCCCACCAGGCTGAGTCCTCAGGAAGCGCAAGGGACATGGGTGGGCGTGTCCTGCCCAAGGGTCAGCAGAAGGCTCTGCACCGACCCACCACCTGCTGGTGCCGGGGTCCAGACAGTCCCATGGGGCCCCTTGGGCTGTGCCCCCAACTCCCCTGCCCCGAAACAGACCCGGGGCACGGGGGGTGGGCATCGCACTGCCCTGAGCAAATAAAAAAAGTGCAAAGGAGTGGAGGCGAAAAATCTCCTTAATAAAAATGCTAGAGAGTAGAGGGTGGCTGACGGCAGGAGGCAAGGGAGACTTTTAAAATTAAAAGCCGGATTCAGTAAGGTTTCCGGATGCTTTTTTCCCCTTGGGACGCACGCTCCTTCCCTGCCCCTCCATGGGTTTGGACTCCATCGCAGGGAACC
>NW_011486050.1:0-1211 GCF_000754665.1 Bison bison bison | reverse complement strand
AGACGTGCCAAGTTTGGTGCCCATCTGAGCCCAAGGGCCCCAGGCTCACTGGCTGTGCTGCCCAGGGAACAGACCAGCCGAGGGGCGAGCGGACTCGCCCAGCACCACCTGGCGAGTGGACAGCAGAGCCAGGATGGGCCCCGGCCTGTCCCCCTCGGCCAGGGCACCCACCACACCACACGCGGCCTTGTCCGACCCAGTCCTAGGCGGAGACCTGACGCCCCGCAGCCCTGCTGCAGCCTCTGACCACGCACGGCTCGGGCGCCTGACCTGCAGTCACTGGTCATGGAGGCGGGCTGACCCCGACTTCCAGGGGACTGTCACTGTGGACGCCCAAGCGGCATAACTGAGATAAGGTGAATAAGAACAAATAAAGCCGACTTTTTACAAGCTGCCTGGTGGTGGTCTCTTGGTTTTCAGTTCTGTTGCTGAAGCCAGAGAGAGGAGGGCGTGGCCTTGGCAGCCTTCCGGGGCACAGGGCTGGTGTGAGACGTGAGTCCCTAGTTTTGCACGGGCTGCCCAGGGCTCCCCGTCGATGGGAACCTGGAAAGCTGCGTTGTGCGGGTGTCTGGTGCTGCGCGTGTGCGGGCCACTCCAGCCCCTCCAGGAACGGGCGGTGGACCAACTGCTATGAGTGTAACAGCTTCCAGCACTTCAAGTCCAAGCCTTGGCTGTGGCACGTGTCCTTCCCCACCTGGTTGCTGACTGTTGCCTCCGCGGTCTCTGCTCTGCCCTGGACCCCCAGCACTGGGGCAGCGGTGGCTGCTCCCTGGAATGTGCCGTGCAGAAGAGTTTCCAGCAGTTTCCATCGAGCTGAACAGGAGGCGTTTCCACAGTGATGTGAGCCCGTGTTGTGAGCTGTTGCTCTTGTCCAGACAAGGCCGCCACCCCAGGCCCTTCACGCCTGCCTCCTCAGGGGTCCCGGATGACACATGGACAGGGCCTTCCTCCTGAGCTCTTCACATGGAGCCCTGGCCCTGATCTCATGTGGGAAACATTTCTGAGGGGGTGTGCCAGCAAGGCAGGTTGGACCCTGGTGGGGACGGGTGCTTGGGCCTGGCCTGCAGAAGCTGGCACTGAAGCATGAGAGGTGGGGTGCCCCGTCACGACCCCCAGGAGCTCCATCAGAGGAGCTCCCCCAACTGGCGGAGCACAGCAGCCCTCCCCACCGGGCAATTGCGCTCTGCCTGTGGCGGAACAGAGCCCTGGAG
>NW_011486049.1:5180-5837 GCF_000754665.1 Bison bison bison | reverse complement strand
ATGGATGTTGGCAGTTTGATCTCTGGTCCCTCTGCCTTTTCTAATTCTAGCCTCGACATCTGTAAATTCTTTGTTCATGTACTGCTGAAGCCTAGCTTGAAGGATTTTGAGCATTACCTTGCTCGCATGTGAAATGAGGACAATTGTATGGTATTTTGAAGATTCTTTGACATTGCCCTTCTTTGGGATTGGAATGAAAACTTAACTTTTCCAGTCCTGTGGCCACTGCTGACCTTTCTAAATTTGTTGACATACTGAGTGCAGCACTTTAACAGCATCATCTTTAAGAATTTCAAATAGCTCAGCTGAAATCCCATCACCTCCATTACCATTGTTCATAAGGATGCATCCTAAGGCCCAGTTGACTTTGCACATCAGGATGTCTGAATCTGCATGACCACACCATCATGGTTATCTGGGTCTTTAAGACATTTTTATATAAGTATTCTGTATAATCTTCCCACCTCTTCTTAATCTCTTCTGCTTCAGTTCAGTTCAGTTCAATTCATTTCAGTTGCTCAATTGCGTCCAACTCTTTGCAACCCCCATGGAGGCACGCCAGACCTCCCTGTCCATCACCAACTCCTGGAGTTTACTCAAACTCATCCCCATTGAGTTGGTGATGCCATCCAACCATCTCATCCTCTGTCATCCCCT
>NW_011486049.1:0-1092 GCF_000754665.1 Bison bison bison | reverse complement strand
ATGACCCAGAGGGATGGTATGGGGAGGGATGTGGGAGGGGGGTTCAGGATGGGGAACACATGTACACCCATGGCAGATGCATATTGATGTATGGCAAAACCAATACAATATTGTAAAGTAAATAATAATAATAAATTAAATTTAAAAAATTTGCACCAACAACAAAAAAGAAGATCTCAGATGAGACCAAACTATATGTTCTGCTTCCTTATTTATTCCTGTCTTCTACAGAAAAAGTGGTAAGTTCTTCCAATTACTCTTTAAATCATGACAATGCTAAATCTATAAGAAAGTAATCACAGAAAGAAAAATTAGGAAATAGGACTTGGAAAAGTCTCAAAGCAAAATGTATGTTTTATAACATAAAATTATAATGTTAATAGTAACAATAATATTTAATTCAATGTAAGAATTGTTACTATTCTAGGAATCTAATATAAATATTGTTTGTTTCTCATGATTTTCACCTGTTCTATTTTTGGAAGTAAGTATAAAGTAGAATTTATATGGCTGATCTTTAGTGATATACTCAGAATGGTGATGCTATTAAATTTATGTCATAAAAGTTATCCATCCATTTTATAGCATTTCTGAAGATCTGCTATATGTCAGATACTGTATAGGTTCTCTGGATACACAGAAAAGAAAGAATAATTCTCTGTTCTTGAAGAGATGTGGTTTGATGAGAGATAGTAGGGGAGAAAGACAAGAAAGTCGACAGTTGCAAAGTAGGTGGTATGTGCTATCATGGTGAAATAGAATATAATAATTGTCATGGAAACAGAGGTAGGAGTGACTAATTGTGGAAATTGTTTACACTGGCTCATAGATGATATTTTGGCTGAATTTTTAAAATAATAACTGAGTATAATATACAACTTTATAATAACTTTTATGTGTTTATTTTATTTACTATTTATCATTATTTTACACATACCATTTACCCTTTTTAATTAACGGATGTTTAGTATATGTAAAGATGTACAATCAACAGAACTATGTGACTGCAGAAGATTTTCATCACTCAAAAAGAGACCCTCTACACATTAGTGGTCATTTATTTTTCCTTTTCCTCAGGTGTGGCAACTGCCA
>NW_011486048.1:4629-5302 GCF_000754665.1 Bison bison bison | reverse complement strand
ATGCAGGTCCCAATAATGGCACTTGTTTTCAGCTGTAGAAGTTCTCGCCAGGGGTTCCTGCTTTTTCAGCTTGTTGGGGTGGGACTGTCCCCCATGCATCTACCAGAGCAGCAAGGCAGAGGTGTACTCTTGTGAAGCCAGGCTACAACTCTAGAAACATTTTCTCATAGAAATCATGTTATCTGGTATCTTGAGTGTTACAGATGTCAGATTCTACCTTTTCTGTTTTTTTTTTTTTTTTTAAGCTGTAGGCATGCCCCTACACCATACAGCTGGAACCAAATAAAGAAGTGGATTGGGGAGTTCATCTCAGTCAGTCAGGCACCATTCAGTGGCTTGGTCTTGAGCCATTTCACACTCTGCACTGGTTCCCAGTCCTCCTCGCTTCTGACCTCATATTTCATTGGGTCAGCTTTGCCTTACATACCTCATGTTCAGTATTGCTTCTCCAGTAAAATCCATTGGTTACATTCTTTACTATTGTCTAAGTTTTCACTGGGAGGGGGCTCAGTGAGGTTTGGGAGCAGTGCTACAGTTGTTGGTGAGAGTATCCTGGATATAGCTTCAAAGAGGCACAAACCAAGAGAGTGGTCAGAGAGGAGAAGCAAATGAGACTGAAAGTCAATAAGCCAGAGAAGAGCATGCAAATATGTCATGAAGCTGAGCAGGCAGT
>NW_011486048.1:0-1459 GCF_000754665.1 Bison bison bison | reverse complement strand
CATTGTTGGAGTTGCTTTAAATATAATTCCTGGGAGAAATTATATTCCAGTGGGAAAGTATTAATGGATAAATTTAGGAGCTACCAGTTGGGCACTTTTCATGTCCCTGGAAGGAGTTACTTATAGATGTGACAGGTGGATGAAGTCTCAAGGTCCATGGGCCTGACCGGCAGTGGGTATTAATAGATGGTCACCCTGCACTACCCTCCCTCCACAGGCTCTTTCCAAAGAGGAAGGTGTACTCAATGTGTCGTGGAAACTTCCCTCTTGAACCAGCCTGTGTTTGCCCACCTGAGCCTTGGAGGTATTTACCTCATTGTGAGAGCTCTTATGGTCCTGTACACAAATGGAGCCCTCTTGTCTCCCAGTTTCAACATCTATGAATTAGCTTTCGAGGCACCATCCTTCGGTACTTCTAATTTGATTACTGTTCCCTTTGATTTGCCCCCTTTTTCAAAGCTTTCCCATAATCCTTATAGGAACCAAGACAATGTATACAATTTGGCAGCAAGGAATTTGGGATTTAGTAAGTCGCCTGCACAAGCCAGCAGATCTATGAATTGCCTGTGGAATTAAAATTCCCTAGCTTCATTTGGAACTGGGTGCAGCTGACCTGAATAATGAAACAGGGGGCCCAAAGTTATGAATCCCCTTCAAGCATTGCTTCATTAGAATCCCCTTACAAAAAAAGAAACGGGACTCATCTCATCAGCTCGATTTTAAGGCATCTGATTAGACCACTATTTTCTCAGCAGGTCCCTTTTCTTTAAACTGTTGACTATGGATGGCCTGCTGAATAGAATGAACTTTGGACCACTAAATTGCAGCATTATGGTTATTTCGTGTAATTTATATAAAAAAAAAAACCACGAGAGAAGCCATGATCACTTACTTCTTGTTGCTAATGATATTTCCATTTATCTGAACATTAATCTGAATGGGTTTGGAATATCTGTCTCATCCCAATACTCATCCTGGAACACTTCCCAATTAGAAACCCCAAAAATGTTCTTTGGAGGTACAAGCTCTATGGATGATAAATTAAAAATTAATAACACCTGCACATGTACTTATTAACATCCACCTGTCAGGAAAGCTATGCATTTTAACTGTGTTTCCCTAATAAGTCCTTCCATTCAGTGTTTGACTTATAATTCAATGAATTTGGTAAAAGCCTAAATGGGCCTTCGTGTAATATACTCCATTAGTACATCACTATCTCTCTGTTTTGAGATATAAGGAAAGGTGTTGAAATTATGTAGTATTTACTTCATGCATTGTGATAATTAAAGTAGTGCATATAACGTACCATTCTTTTCTGGTTAGTGGGAAATCCAGTTACAACTGCATTGCAAATGTAAAAGCTGTTTTGAAACATTTGCTGCCTGAATCGATGACCTTCCAGAATATTAACCTGGAGAAACCACAGGCCGCCTTTGGCTAGATTTGTTTCTCTTAA
>NW_011486047.1:4959-5958 GCF_000754665.1 Bison bison bison | reverse complement strand
TTTGAGAAGGAGAAGACTGCATGGCTTTCCTCTGTACCAGAGGTAAAATATGAGAGAATCAAGGTATTCCAGAAATCCTGAGAATAATTTTCAGATGAAGATACTCTAAGGTTGACTTCGCTTCTCAAATTATTCATATGACTGTTTGATGATTTGGAAAACATCAGATTTTCTAGGTTATAGGAGAAAATGACATTTACTGATTATTTTAAATCCTCTTGTACCATTTAAATGTTTTGCCATATGTATATTTACTTTTATTTAAAACATGATGGAACAAATAAGAGAAGACCACTCCAGTCAGTTGCATGGAAGAGCCTGGTGCATCCAGGATACAAATATCTGTCCCTCAGATTGACTTCATCATTAGTGGCAGAAGCAAGTTCCTGTGGGCACTGTGCCTGTCAACAGATCAAAAATTCAATTGAGATGAAAACAGAAAATTGTTAAGGTCTGATGTTTTACCACACAATTGCACTTATCTCACACACTAGTAAAGTAATGCTCAGAATTCTCCAAGCCAGGCTTCAGCAATATGTGAACCGTGAACTTCCTGATGTTCAAGCTGGTTTTAGAAAAGGCAGAGGAACCAGAGATCAAATTGCCAACATCCGCTGGATCATGGAAAAAGCAAGAGAGTTCCAGAAAAACATCTATTTCTGCTTTATTGACTATACCAAAGCCTTTGACTGTGTGGATCACAATAAACTGTGGAAAATTCTGAAAGAGATGGGAATGCCAGACCACCTGATCTGCTTCTTGAGAAATTTGTATGCAGATCAGAAAGCAACAGTTACAACTGGTGATGAACAACAGACTGGTTCCAAATAGGAAAAGGAGTACATCAAGGCTGTATATTGTCACCCTGTTTATTTAACTTATATGCAGAGTACATCATGAGAAACTGGAAGAAACACAAGCTGGAATCAAGATTGCCAGGAGAAATATCAATCACCTCAGATATGCAGATGACACCACCCTTATGGCAGAAAGTAAAGA
>NW_011486047.1:0-1014 GCF_000754665.1 Bison bison bison | reverse complement strand
GGTAGTGGGGAGGAGGTGGGAGGGGGGGTTCAGGATGGGGAACATGTGTATACCCGTGGTGGATTCATGTTGATGTATGGCAAAACCAATACAATATTGTAACGTAATTAGCCTCCAATTAAAATTTAAAAATTTATAATAAAAATAAATAAATGAAAAGGAAAAAAAGAGTGAGGGGACACACGTACACCTATGGTTAATTCATGTGGGTGTATGACAAATCAAACCAATATTGTAAAGCAGGGATCAATCAACTAAAAATAAATAAAAGTTTAAAAGAAAAAAGATGAACAGAAACACAAACTTTGCAACGAACACTGTAATTCAATTTAAAAAACTATAAAACTTTATAAAACAACAAAAGATTTACATGACCTTTGGTCTGGTGATGAGTTCTAACACACAACAAAAAGCCAACTTACCAAATTATGAATACAAATTATTTAAAACATTGACTTTTACAATTTTATACATTTACTCTGTGAAGGACCTTATTCGAGAGAACCAAAAGAAAAACTGTTAAATGAACCACTGACCACCCACCCTTGCCGGGCAACAGAGAAGAGAAAACACTTTCAGGAGTCATCTTACAAGAGGAGGTCCTGGTAAGCAACAAGGAACTAACAAGCTACCACCAACCAGGATTCTGGAGAGGTCAAAAAGAGATGGGAGACTGTAGTCCAGAGGTCCTACCAACTTCCCAGGATCCTCCTCGCTGGAATCCATCTCGGCTGAGTGATGCGTGTGCCCCCAGGAAGGATCCCAATTCAGAATGACTGGCAAGAGACAAACCAGAAACTAACCCAATGACCATAAACCCTGAGATGGTGAGTGCTGGGGTCCAGCCCCGGCTGATCCAGGGTATTCGAAGGAGAGATGGCGTCGGCGACGATCAGGAAACAACTGCTTAATTAAACGTTAATTAAAGATATAAAGAGTAATAGAATGAGGATAGCTCAGTGAGGAAATTCAGTGGAGAAAAGCGGCTGAAATAAGGATAGCTCAGTAGGAAAA
>NW_011486046.1:19907-21006 GCF_000754665.1 Bison bison bison | reverse complement strand
GAAGCTTCAGGCTTCAGGAGCTGACGTTCCCCTTGAATGTGTGGGGATATTCATTTCACACATATGGAGAGATTCCAGGTCCTAGAAGACAGTCTGACCAATGGGGAAAATACCTTAGTTTATTCTTCAGTGCCAATGTGTAAATATTAGTAGTTTACTTTGAGGCACAAACTTCTACTAATCATGCTCTTGGTATTTCCCCATCACACCAGGATTGACAGTTAATTTATGTAGATCTTGATGTTAAGTTTCTCATGTAATTATTTCCTCAGTTTGTGTGTGTGTGTTTAAGCAGATATTTATTACTGAGATGGAATTTTTTTTTAAAAATCAAATATTTCTTTGTTTTCATTTTTTTCTTAAGATGAAAAAAACGTCAACACTTTCTTCTGTTAGTGTTCAATAGTCCGGAAGATATTTTGTAGAACACTTTGTACTATAGAAATTTATTTTAGAGATACTGTTTTGTAAACATATATTTGCAACTTTATTATTAATAATTAATGAATTTAGATGTTTTGTATTTTAATTTTGATATTCTGTACACATTAGAATAAAATGAAAAAAGATGTTACAATAATAACATTCACTATTTTGGACTATTTAGGAACCTGTTTTATTCACTGGAACAATGAGGAAAAATCTGGATCCGTTTAACGAGCATATGGATGAGGAACTGTGGAATGCCTTAGAAGAGGTAATTTATTAATAGTAACTGTAATTAACTTGTTAGCATCAGCATCTGTGTGTTTTCATTTAGAGCATTGCAGATAATTAAGGGGAGTGTATCAGTTTCACTGACTTCATTTACCTCCTAGGAAAACACTGATGACATGCGTGCACTTAAAATGAGTGTATTGATGATGATGAAAATCAACAATATAATGCAACATGTTTTCATTTTAGCTTTTTCCCTGAAACCGTGAACAAATTAAATACATTATCTTTTCCTTAGCAGAGTACTCAATTAGATATTAAAACTGGGATTAAATTCTACCAGTGACTTAGTGCAGAGAAAGCAATGGCACCCCACTCCAGTACTCTTGCCTGGAAAATCCCATGGATGGAGGAGCCTGATAGGCTGCAGTCCATGGGGTCC
>NW_011486046.1:16875-17544 GCF_000754665.1 Bison bison bison | reverse complement strand
AATAGTTATTATTTGTTCTATTTTCCTTAAATTATAACTTTTTCAGTGCTTTCCTTTGTTTAAAGTGTAATATGATATCTTGGAGTCTGTTAATTGTTATAAGAATATATCCTTTTTACAATTACACTTAATAAGAAAGCAGTGATAGATATAAATTATTTATCCATATGAATTTAGTTTCTAATTTACAGAAACAGGTATGTCACGCAATTAGAGTCACTTATGTCTTCATTCATGTTGTTGCTGTTTGTCATGTCTGACTCTTTGCAACCCCATGAACTGTATCTCACCATGCTCCTCTGTCCATGGGATTTCTGAGTCAAGAATACTGGATTGGGTTGCGATTTCCTTAGCCAAGGGATCTCACCCAGGATCAAACCTAAGTCTCCTGCTTGGCTGGCAGATTCTTTACCACTGAGCCACCAGGGAAGCCCACCTTCATCCAGCCAACAAATATCTACTGAGAGCTTGTTAGGCAATGTTTCGGATTCTGGGGCTGTAACAGTCATCAAGAGACAAAATGTCTGTCCTTCTGGAGCTGAAATTCTCCTGGAGAAGCTGAAAAGCAAGCCAATGCATATGTAACAAAATCTCAGTGCTGATACATGCAAAGGAGAAAAGTGAAGCAGAACTTGAGGAGGGGCTAGCCGATAGCATTATTAATAATGG
>NW_011486046.1:16423-16775 GCF_000754665.1 Bison bison bison | reverse complement strand
AAGACTTTATAGAACAAAAACCAAAAAAAGATGTCTTCTTAATCATAGGAGACTGAAATGCGAAAATAGGAAGTCAAGAGATACCTGGAGTAACAGGCAAGTTTGGCCTTGGAAGACAAAATAAAGCAGGGCAAAGGCTAACAGAGTTTTTCTAAGAGAACGTGCTGGTCATAGCAAACACTCTCTTCCAACAACACAGGAGACAACTCTACACATAGACATCACCAGATGGTCAATACTGAAATCAGGTTGATTATATTTCTTGCAACCAAAGATGGAAAAGCTCTATACAGTCAGCAAAAACAAGACCAGGAGCTGACTGTGGCTCAGATCATGAACTCCTTATTGCAAA
>NW_011486046.1:15305-16323 GCF_000754665.1 Bison bison bison | reverse complement strand
CATGTCCATTGAATGGATGATGCCATCCAACCATCTCATCCTCTGTCTCCCTCTTCTCCTTCTGCCTTTAATCTTTCACAGCATCAGGGTCTTTTCCAATGAGTCAACTGTTTGCATCAGGTGGCCAAAGTATTGAAGCTTCAGCTTCAGCATCAGTCCTTCCAAAGAATATTCAGGGTTGATTTCCTCTAAGATTGATTAATTTGATCTCCGTGTTTTCCAAGTGACTCTCAATAGTGTTCTCCAGTACCACAGCTCAAAAGCATCGATTCTTAAGCATGCTGTTATTGTCCAGCTCTTGCATCTGTACTAGTCATGTATAGGTTTGATTATACGGACCTTTGTCAGCAAAGTGATATCTTTGCTTTTTTAACACACTGTCTAGTTTTGTCATAGCTTTCCTGCCTAGAAGCAATCATCTTCTAATTTCAAGGCTATAATCACCATCTGCACTTACTTAAGAGTCCAAGAAGAGGAAATCTGTCACTGCTTCTAAATTTTCCCCTTCTATTTGCCACAAAATGGTGGGACTAGATGCCACGATCTTAGTTTTCTGAATGTTGATTTTAATCTGGCTTTTTCACTCTCCTTCTTCACCCTCATCAAGAGGTATCATTAAATCAATGAAGTCAGTTTTTAAGTGAACCAAAACCCCTAGTTATTAATTTGTAAATGATGCCTAACTGGATATGTGAATCCAAACAAACAGAGTTAACCTGACAATGAGCAGGAGGGAACCACTATGTTTTCCTCTTTATGAACTTCAGTTAAAAGGAAAAGATGGCTTAAAAATTTTTTTTAAGTCCTCTAGTTCTGTTTCCTCCTTCTTCCTTGGCAGAGATGGACATTCAGAAGGAAGACAGTCCTATGGATGCTGCCTGTCTCATTTTGGTTATTTTTCAAAATATGCTGAAAATACTTTTTTCATGTACTGAAAACTTGCTAACTTATTGTAAACTGATGAAAGTTCATCAGAAATTAGTGCTGATAGGGATGCTAAAAAGGAAAGGCAGCTCCA
>NW_011486046.1:14480-15205 GCF_000754665.1 Bison bison bison | reverse complement strand
ACTTTATCACTCAGAAGTTAAAAGATCACAGTATATAAAACTCTGGAAATGAATCATTGATATGTTGCTTCTGTTAAAAAATAAAACAAAACATCTTATATACTGAGATTTGGAATTAAAAATATAGTATGGGGTCTTCCCCAGTTGCTCAGTGATAAAGAGTCTGCCTTCAAAGGAGAAGTGGGATCAATCCCTGAGTTGGGGATATTCCCTGGAGGAGGAAATGGTAATCCACTCCAGTATTCTTGCCTGGGAAATCCCATGGACAGAGGAACCTGGTGGGCTACAGTCCATAAGGTCCATGACTTAGCAACTAAACAATGACAACAATGTCATGTCAAAACTGGGAAGAAATCATACATTTAAATGTCTGACATTGATAGTGTCTCTGTTAGGAAACAAGCATGTCTCATCACACAGGAAACCAAGATATAAAAACCTGGGCATCAGCAGCCTGTGCATCAGGAATCACGTGGTTCAGCCCTTGTGGTGGAGACAGGTCACATGTCCATTTCCCTGGGCCTTGTATTAGGTGAACTTCCTTTACTGCTGGCCCTGCTCTAGTAAAAGCCCTTCCCAATCTGTTGATTGCATTTCAGTGCCTCCTTCTGACCCATACCAGATTTTCTTTTTGAAAAGTAAGTAAGTTCCACAAAATTTGGAAACCACTTGACATCTGTGTTCCCCTCCTGTGATGGGCGTCACAGAGTGCACACAGAGTGCAC
>NW_011486046.1:13697-14380 GCF_000754665.1 Bison bison bison | reverse complement strand
AAAAGAATAAAATTAGAACACTCCCTAATACCATATACAAAAATAAACTCAAAATGGATTAAAAACCTAAATGTAAGACCAGATACTATGAAACTCTTAGAGAAAAATACAGGGAAAAACACACTCTACATAAATAATTACTAAATATTTGATTGATCTTTTCATTTCAGAGACATTGGCATATTTCTTTAATCTTTTTTTGTTTGTTTGTTTTTGTTACACAAATCTGAGAGATTGATTGTTCACATTGGTTTGAATTGGTGTGGTTGTCATTTACTGTTACTCTTTCAGGGAAGCTCTGAAATCTGTAATATACAGATGAGCCTTGACTATGAGCAGGCAGATTTGGAGGTATGACCATTTCCAGCCAGTAATTCTGGTTTCTGAAGGATGTCACCACTGAGTCTATATGCACCCACCCTGCTTTTCAGCAGCATGTGGATTTTGTTTTCTTAAATTGGGTCGACTGCTTCACCTTCTCCTCCTGAAAAGCAGTGTACCTCTGATTTCATTCAAGTTTGTGAGTCTTTTACAGTAAAATTCTACAAGAGAAGAGGTGTGTAGAGCTGTTAACCATTAAATGTAAAGAACAACAGGATGATCCACTACTCTTGAATTCACAAGACAAATTTAATGGTGAAATTGGGACACATCTTAAAAAAGTAACTGGAAGTACTGGTAAA
>NW_011486046.1:10796-12299 GCF_000754665.1 Bison bison bison | reverse complement strand
TCTTCTCAGGAAGAATCAGATATTGATTCTTGACAAAGCCACATCATATGTGGATCCAAGGTATGGAGCTGAGCCCCAGGAAATCTTGAATCTGACTTGTAAATGTGGTAAATGGAAAACATTTAATGAATCTTTGAAATGTTTCTAAGTGCTTGCTTGGCCTCATGGATATCTGTTGATAATATTAATTTCAGAAAACAAAGGATAAAACCAAGACATGTTATACGGTGTCAATGTTGTTATCAGGCATCATAAGAGAGCTGAATTCCTAAATCCAGCTCCTGATAGTTTCAAGGAATTTGGAGGGAAGACTAATTTTTCATCATTTTAGGAAAAATAGTAAATTTCTTTTTTTTAATTAATTTTATTTTTTAACTTTACAATATTGTGTTGGTTTTGCCATATATCAAAATGAATCCGCCACAGGTATACCTGTGTTCCCCATCCTGAACCCTCCTCCCTCCTCCCTCCCCATACCATTCCTAGTAAATTTCTAAGTAGACTTTTTATACTTAGTTTCTTAGGAACAAGACTATATGTTAAAGTATTGATTTTTTAAAAAACATTGTAAAAATATCATAGGATATTTTTAAGTCTTAAGTCTGCTTTTCCTGTCTTTACTGAACTAAATCAACTTCTTTGTTTCTAGAACTGATGAGTTCATACAAAAAATAATTCATGAGAGATTTGCCCAGTGCACTGTGCTGACCATTGCACACAGGTTGAGCACCGTTATTGACTGTGAATGGATAATGGTAAGACCCTTACCATTTTAGCTGTTTCCATTTATGTTCAATTTTCAATGTATCCTTCCTTGTGAAATTTGATAGGAACCTCCATTAATGTTTCTCTTAGTTTCTTCTCTCATTCCTGAAAATTACTCAAGTACTTAACTATACTTTTAGAATGTACTATTAAATAATATATCCAATAATCTTATATTTTCATATTAAAAGTTTATTTGAGTTGTCATTTCTTTATGATGGCCAACTGTTAAAATATTCCAAAGCCAAGTTATAGCTCCATATTTTAGTGGGGTAGAACACAGTCATTTTCACTGTGTTATAGTTGTTTCAGCATTTTTGGAGTCCCTTATTAAAAAAAAAAAAAATAGCTCGAATTTACACTGCCAGGAAGTTGATGGCTAAAGTTGTAGAATTTCTCAGCAGTCCATGAGAAGAAATGGCCTAATGAGAAAAACAGTGCTTTTTAACTGAAAGGATTTAATACAAGAAATGTATTACATAGGGATTAGAGGGCTAGAAAAGTGAAACACTGGGGTAATGATTTTAGAAAGCAGCTACCATATCCTCGGACAGATCTCCAGACCTGAGAACTAGAAAGAGAGGCCCGAAGAATTGATGCTCGGACCTCTGAGGAGAGGTCACTGCCTGGTTGCTGGTCATATTTGTGAGGGGGCAGGATGGGGCTGGTTCTCCAGGTGCTAATAGCCGGGAGCTGGAGTCAGGTCTCAGGGCTGAGGTGCCGCTAGTAGCAGAATCA